>NC_080173.1:5413488-5609121 GCF_950295315.1 Erinaceus europaeus | reverse complement strand
CTTCATGAATGATGAGCCAGTGCTGTAAATGTCTTCTTCTCTTACTCTCTCCCCCTTCTCTCTCAGTAGTCTTTCTGTCTGTATCCAAAATAAATAAGTAAATTTAAAAATGGAAAATTTTAAAAGAGGGAGACACAACACAGCACCGTTTCAGCATATGCACATGCCGGCACGTCCAGGTGGTGTCAGAAGCTCTCACCTGCGTCCTTGCAGACGGTCAAGTAGTCACTCTACTGGGTGAGCGACCTCCAGCCCCAGAAAGTAGTGATTCACTCCAGGCAAAAACTAAAAAGAGTTCTCCCCACCTGCAGGGGAAAAGCTTCGCGAGCGGTGAAACAGGGCTGCAGGTGTCTCTGTCTCTCTCCCTCTCTACCCCAAACTTCCCTCTCAATTTCTGGCTGTCTCTGTCCAATAAATAAGATAATTAAGAAAAAGAAAATAAAGTTTTATAAAAAGGGGGCTGGGCATTGGTGCACTCAGTAGAGGGCACACACTACTATGTACAAGGAGTTGGGTTCAAGTCCCCATCCCCAACTACAAGGGGTGGGTAACTCCTCAAGTGGTAGAGTCCTGCTGTAAGAATCTTTCTTTCTCCCTCCCTGTCTCCCCTTCCCTCTCCATTTCTGGCTCTCTCTCAATAACGGCAGGAGAGAGAGAGAGAGAGAGGCCTATAGTAAAACATATAGTTTACCACTTGGTGCTGTGAGGACTTTCTTCTTCTAGCGTTTGCCCTTCTTCCGTAGCCAGTCAACAGCGTCAGGTGAGCCTGATGTCAAGTTTCGAGACCTCCTTTGAATCTGGAGAGGTGGCAGTCGTTGACTATGTGGGACCTAGTCTGTCTGGAGCCGCAGGGGCAGTTCGGGTCGTCTCTGGCTCCCCAGCGATGGAACATAGCGGCGCACCGGCCATGGCCTGTTCGATAGCGATTGAGGAGGGCCCGATCATAACGTGCCAGGTCAAAGCCGGGTTGACGCTCGCAGGGGTCTGTGATGAGGTGTTTGTTCTTGACCTCAGCTGACTGCCAACTCTGTTTCCAAGAGTCTGGAACAGAGAAGTTCAGTGTAGGCGTAGGGGACCAGATTGGGTGACGAGACGTCAAGCGTTGGACAGGGTGGGCGAAGATATCCGCGTATATTGGCAGGTCTGGTCGAGCGTAGGCGTGGGAAATGAACTTAGATGATGCCGCATCCCGACGAATATCTGGCGGGGCGATGTTGCTAAGAACTGGCAGCCATGGAACCGGGGTGGAACGGATGGTTCCAGAAATGATCCTCATGGAGGAATATAATTTGGAATCGACCAAGTGGACATGGGGGCTACGGAACCATCCTGGGGCACAGTATTCTGCAGTGGAATAGCATAATGCCAGAGAGGATGATCGAGTGTGGAAGCGCTCGCGCCCCATGAGGAGCTGGCCAGTCTTGCAATGATGTGATTCCTCGCGCCCACCTTTGCTGCAGTTTTTATGAGATTGTTCGTGAAATGACAGAGAGCGATCGAGAGTAACGCCAAGATAGACTGGCTGGGCTTCATGCCGGATTCTCGTATCGCCAAGCTGCACATTAAGCTCACGCGAGGCCGAGGCATGGTGTAGACAGAAAACAGATGATACCGTTTTTGCAGTGCTAGGGATTAGTTGCCATTTTTTACAGTAATCAGATATCAGAGACATGTCTTTCGTGAGTGTTTCCTCGAGGATGTCGAACTTGGATGCCTGAGTTGCACAGCTGCGAGGACTAATGTTTGCCTAATCATCACAGTGTGAATATATACATTGAGTAATGATTAGTGATAAAACCACACTGACGAGAATGGTAAGTGGGAAGGTTGAAAGGTAGGACACCACTTAAGGATTTATCTAGCATGGAAACAAATCTAAAATACACAGGCCAAGAAGTCATTTTAAGCATGAGATGCAGTCAGATGGTGGAGGGCATGCTTTGCGTACAGGGCCTCGGGTGGGATCCACACACCCACAGAAACACTTACAGATTCTTGTCATGCAAAGAGCATTTACAGATCTGGTTCTAAATACCCAGGAAAGCAATGGAATTGCTGAGATGAGAAATGCCACTTTTGGGGGGTTGGGCGGTGGTGCAGTGGGCTAAGCGCATGTGGCGCAAAGCTCAAGGACCGGCTTAAGGATCCCGGTTCGAGCCCCCGGCTCCCCACCTGCAGGGGAGTTGCTTCACAGGCGGTGAAGCAGGTCTGCAGGTGTCTATCTTTCTCTCCCCCTCTCTGTCGTCCCCTCCTCTCTCCATTTCTCTCTGTCCTATCCAACAACGAACAGCATCAACAATGGTAATAATAATAACCACGAGGCTACAACAAGGGCAACAAAAGGGGGAAAAATGGCCTCCAGGAGCAGTGGATTCATGGTGCAGGCACCGAGCCCAGCAATAACCCTGGAGGGAAAAAAAAAAAAAGGAATTCCACTTTTTATTACTTTAGTGCTATTTCCCTCTTCAGGACATGAACTTAGAATACTTTTCTTTTTAGTGTATCTAATAAAATGTTAATAAAGTCCAAGAACTAGAAAAAAAAAAAGAATGATAGAGTAGTTATAAATCTAAATGACTCTCTAGTGGAAATTTCAAACTATAGAGAAATGGATTGAGGGCTTGAAGGGGTACAATTAAATCATGAGCTCACATCACATGTCTTAGGTTATTTATGAAAATGTATTTTGTTTTAGAAGACATACTATATTTAGAGCAGAAGGGAACTGTGCCTGTAGCTTACTAGCCAATGGGTCAGGTAAAAAGAGAAAAATGAGAAAGCAGATATGGGCAGTTTTTAACAATTTGGAGATCTAGGTGAAGATTATATAGATGCATTCTTTTTTAAATATTTATTTTCCCTTTTGTTGCCCTTGTTGTTTTACTGTTGTTGTTACTGATGTCTTTCGTTGTTGGATAGGACAGAGAGAAATGGAGAGAGGAGGGGAAGACAGAGAGGGGGAGAGAAAGACAGACACTTGCAGACCTGCTTTCACGGCCTGTGAAGCGACTCCCCTGCAGGTGGGGAGCCCGGGGGCTCAAACCAGGATCCTTATGCAGGTCCTTGTGCTTTGCGCCACGTGTGCTTAACCCGCTGCGCTACCGCCCGAGTCCCACCTTGGATGATTTCTACAGACTAGTTTCTAAGTATCAGAACTTGTAGTTCTAGCATAAATGTGGGCATCTTATGATTCACTTTCCAACCATCTATTAATAAGCAGGAAAAAAGTATTCATGCTAGAATTCTAGCCTAGATTTAGCATTTTCAGCTCTTATCTGTCCCCGATCATGTATACATTTTCTGAAAGAAAAAGAGCTTCAAAAGCACATGCCGCTAGGTATCAAATATGGGAGCCAGACAGTAGCACAGCGGGTTAAGCGCAGGGGGCGCAAAGCGCAAGGACCCACCATAAAGATCTGGTTCGAGCCCCGGCTCCCCACCTGCAGGGGAGTCGCTTCACAGGCGGTGAAACAGGTCTGCAGGTGTCTGTCTTTCTCTCCCCCTCTCTGTCTTCCCCTCCTCTCTCCACTCCTCTGTCCTGTCCAACAACGACGACATCAACAACAACGATAATAACCACAACAAGGCTACAACAACAAAGGAAACAAAGGGGGGGGGGAGGCCTCCAGGAGCAGTGAATTCATGGTGCAGGCACCGAGCCCTGGCAATAACCCTGGAGGCCAAAAAAAAAAAAAAAAAAGAGAGAGAGAGAGAGAGACACGTATGTATACATAGGATAAGATGTCAACCCGAACCTGATTGGCCAATGGAGATGTAACTCTGAAACCAGAGGAGGCCAGGTAAGTATAAGTAAAGGCTCAGAAACCAGCCGGATGAAGCGCCTTCAGTGTGACTACCGGGATGCTGCGGTGGTGCTGGACCAGGCTAAGTACCTGCTTCGCGCACATGGAGCTCCAGTCCCGCAACGCAGCGGCTGGCGGCCTCACCTGCAAGCAGCTACTAAGTCAGGAGAGGCATCGGGGTGACTGTGTGTTGCGTGAATTGTGGGACCTTTCTCTGGCATCTACAGTAACTGAAGAATTATTGCTCGCAGCGGGTTAAGTGCAGGTGGAGGAGGCAAAGCGCAAGGACCGGCCTAACGATCCCGGTTCGAGCCCCCGGCTCCCCACCTGCAGGGGAGTCGCTTCGCAGGCGGTGAAGCAGGTCTGCAGGTGTCTGTCTTTCTCTCCTCCTCTCTGTCTTCCCCTCCTCTCTCCATTTCTCTCTGTCCTAGCCAACAACAACAACAATAAATACAACAATGAAAACAACGGCAACAGAAAGAGAATAAATATTTTTTAAAAATAAATAAGATGAATGATAATAAAAAAAAAAAGAATTATTGCTTAACCCCGACACGCTCTCCGAGGGAGTCCTTGCGCTAATTCCTGGCTCGCCACAGCCAGCAATCGCAGAGCTGTGGGTTTTGCAGAGGAGGGAGCTTTGTTCTGAGGGGCATGCCTTACAGAAGTGCTAATGGAGTTCAAAGATGGCCCTGAGGTTGTCAGAAGATCATCTGATCCAAACGCACAACCTTCAAAGTTAACTCATCTGACCCTCCAACTCTGTGCTATTAGCTCCCTTACACAAACCAGAAATACATAAATGGTTAAGTGACAGCGGTCACATGCAAACAAGCTGGGGCTCTAGGGTTCAAACACAGGCAGTGGGCCCCAGAGAGGTATAAGCTTCCACTTCCCCACAGGCAGAGAGCGAGGGGTCTGCACGCCCAAGCTGAGGCCTTTTGCAGGGCGCGAACTCTGGCCTCTGTTCGCAGCACCCGCGAAGGAAGCAGCCTTACTGGGGGGGAGGGGGGGCACGAGGCCCCGCCCAGTAGCCAGGCCACGCCCACCGAGGCTCCGCCCCGCCCATCTCAGCAGGGAAAGTCCAGCGGTGACGTCAGCGCGGAGCGTGCCGCGGCTGTGCGTCAGCCCGGGGGGGCGGGGGGGGGGGGGTGAGCTGGGGTCCCAACCCGTTAAATGAGTCACCGTGCGGGCGCTTCAGCAACCGCAGCTCCCGCGGGCACCTTCACAGACATGCAAACCCGGCCGGCGGGGGCGGCAAGCGCGGCCGCCGCCTCGCCCCCGTTTCCCCCTGAGCCAGCGCCGCGTGACGGCGAGCTTTCAGAGACCAAGCGGGGCGCCCCCGCGAGGCCTAGAAGCGGAGCGACCGCACCAATTCCACCCTCCGCTCGGGCCCCGCCTTCACGGCAGCTCAGCGCGCGCGAGGAAGTCTCGCGCTACTGTGCGTGGCGTGGAGCGCGGGGGGCGTGGCCCGGCGTGATTGGCAGGGAGGGCGTGGCCGGGCGCGCGGGGGCGGGGCTCAGCGCTGGACACCGGGGGGCGCATGCGCGCTGGCGACGCTTCCGCCGGCGATGGGTGGGCGGTGCGGAGCCCATGGCGGAGAGCGTGATGCTCTGGGACTGGCCCGGCTCCGGCCGTAGAGGTTGCGGAACGCTCGCGCTCTGTGGAGAGGGCTGAGGATGTGGGCAGGGCGGCCGAGGCGGAAGCGGGCAGGACAGCGGGGGCGGGGGTGCGTCCCGGGAGGAGGCCCCCATCTTCGCGGACGTTCCCGGGGGAGGAAAGAGAAGCTGGGGTCCCAGGGCTGCTTCCCCAGCCCCGCCTGCTCCGGGGGGTGGGGTCGGGGGTCAGGGTTCAAGCTGCGGGGCGGAGCCCACAGTGCCAGTTGCTATGGGCAACCAGGGGGGTGACCCACTTGTGCATCTCCTGCCCATCTTTTTTTTTTTTTTTTTTTTTAAAGATTTTTTATTTATTTGCCTCCAGGGTTATTGCTGGGGCTCGGTGCCCACACTACGAATCCACTGCTCCTGGAGGCCTTTTTTTTTTTTTTTCCCCATTTTATTGGATAGGACAGAGAAATTGAAAGAGGAAGTAGAGGCAGAGAGGGAAAGGGAAAGAGAGACACCTGCAGACCTGAATCACTGCTTTTGGGGAGCCCGGGGCTCAAACCCTTCATGAGAAGAGAGAATCAGATACCACTCTGGTACATGTGCTGCCAGGGGTTGAACTCAGGACCTCCTGCTTGAGAGTCCAGTGCTTTATCCACTGCGCTGCCACCTCCCGGACCACCTCTGCCCATCTTCTGCTGTTCCACCTAGGGTAGGGTGGGAGGCTCTTTTTAAATATCTGGGTGAAAGCATCCTGCACCCCACTTCAGCCAGACGTGCCCCTCTTTTGAACGGAAAAACACCACCTGGAGCCTTGCTCCCTAAAATGCAGATAGATGGCAGGAGCACATATCTTGCTAGAAACCGTGCCTTTTTTTTTTTTTTTTTTCTTTTTTAAGTAGAGCCCTGCTCAGCGCTGGTGCTGGGGATTGAACCTGGGACTTCGGAGCCTCGGGCATGTGAGCTGCATAGTCATCATGCTGTCTACTTCCACCACCGCTGCCAATACCCTGTCCTCTTGAGGTCAAACCTCTTTGTCTTGGTGGAGCAGTCAGGAACAATCTGCCTCTCATCAGAGCTTTGAGGCTAGACACCTCTGTTCTGGAGGGATTTCTCGCACAGAGGGAAACCCCAGTATTCAGATATCCAGTCAGCACGGCAGCGAGTGTAAACATTTCCACCGGTTGTCTTTCGTTAAACTGGAAAAACCTAAGAGGATTAGACAAAAACGATCAAATCTCAACCACGACGTCCAGTGTTTCCCTTTTCTCACTCAGCCTCGTGGGGAGCAGCAGCCTGACCCCTTGAAGCCGATGGATGAAAACACCACATAGAACCATGATGTGACTGGAAGAGATCTCTCACTGTGAGTCTGACGTCTTGACAGGTTCTCTTCCACAGAGGGACATGACTTTTGAGATGACCACATGCCTGATAACATCATCGCCTAATGGTTAAATTTCAGGAACAGCAGGGCCTGGACTAGTTCTTCTTTGTTTGAGATTGAGTGTCTGTCTCTGAGTCACACTGGAAAGGATGAGTCTGTTTCACATGGCCCTCATGAGTCAGCTCACAGTATTGTGATTATCTATCACCCAGATGACAGAAGGACATTGGAAATCAGGCCATGCCGTTAACTGCGTTCGCTGCTAGTTTGTATAGTGGGAGTCGGCTTCCAGGGAATGGAGGAAAGGAGAGAATTCCATGACTCTGCACTTCTTCAGAAACTCTTCCCCAAGAAATCCATTGGAATTGGGGACAGGGAGGGGTAGCTTGGTGTGACCATTCTGAAGCGTGAACCATCAGTCTTTCGCATCCTAGGAAGAATTAAGAGTAGAGCTCTAGAGATAGGGAGATTCAAGCCACCGGTATGGACGTGTTTGTTTATTTGTGTGTGTGTGTGGGGGGGGGGGGTATGTGTTTTGTATCTGACTACTTGTCCTTTGTTTTTGACAGATGCAAACAGTACAACATTCTACCCATACCCTGAGGACAGCTCTCATCTCAAAAAACCCAGAACTTGTGTCACAATATGAGAAGTTAAATGCCGGGGAGCAGCGTCTGATGAACCATGCCTTTCAACCAGAAAGCGACCTCTTTGGACCCATTACGTTGCATTCACAGTCAGACTGGATCACGTCACATCCGGAGGCCCCTCAAGACTTTGAACAGTTTTTCAGCGATCCTTTCAGAAGAACGCCCTCTCCAGAGAAACACAGTATTTACATACAGTGCATCGGTACTCAGTGCTCACGTGCTAGATTGGGTGGGAACTGAGGTTTGCAGTGGTGTCAGGCGGAGGGAGGGCTGGTGATCTAGTCTTTATTTTTGAGAGAGAGAGAGAGAGACGGAAAGCGAGAAGGGATAAGGCAGAGAAGATAGACCACAGCACTGTCCCGTGACTCCTGGAGATTCCATGGTGCCATCCACGGTGTCCCTGTGAAGTGCTGGGGCTTGAACCCCAGATGTTACGCTTGGCAAGGTTGTTCAATATTAAGTGAGTTATCTCCTAACCCCCTTATGATCACGTTTCAAAAATGAATAGGTTTTTGTTTTAAAAGTATTTTTTTAACTCTTTCTTTGCCTCCAGGGTTATCACCGGGGCTCGGTGCCTGCATTACGAATCCACTGCTCCTGGAGGCCATTTTTTCCCCATATTTGTTGCTAGTGTTGTTGTCATTGCTGCTGTTGTGGTTGGACAGGACAGAGAGAAATGGAGAGAGGAGGGGAAGACAGAGGGGGAGAGAGAAAGACAGAAACCTGCAGACCTGTTTTCGCCGCCTGTGAAGCGATTCTCCTGCTGGTGGGGATCCAGGGGCTTGAACTGGGATCCTTGTGCTGGTCTTTTGTGCTTTGTACCATGTGCGCTTAATCAATCCCTAAATTCATTTTTTAAAGAGAGAGTCAAACATAGAGATCAGAGCACTGCTCAGCTTTGGCATATGGGGTGTTGGAGACCGATCTTGTAATCTCTGTGGCCCAGGGCATGAAAGTTTACCATGTTACCTCTGTGAGATATGCCCTGCCCCCTTGTTAGCAGTTTTGAGGTTAGTTCCAGTGGTACTAGCTTTCTAGGCAACCTGCCTTAAGAAAATACTTTGTTTCTTTTTATTGTCTATCATTGATAAAAACACATTAGAAAGCCAGAGGTCCCCCCCCCCCCCCCCCCGGGGGATTAATGGTTTACAGTCAGCTGTAAAACACAATAGTTTAGGGAGTTGGGCAGTAGCATAGCACGTGGTGGCACAAAACACAAGGACCGGTCTAAGGATCCCGGTTCGAGCCCCCGGCTCCCCACCTACAGGGGAGTCGCTTCACAGGCGGTTAAGCAGGTCTGCAGGTGTCTGTCTCTCTCTCCCCTCTGTCTTCCCTTCCTCTCTCCATTTCTCTCTGTCCTATCCAACAACGACGACATCAACAACAACAACATAACAACTACAACAATAAAACAAGGGCGACAAAAGGGAATAAATAAATAAATATTTTTTAAAAATAATTAAAAAAAACACAATAGTTTATACATGCATAACATTTCCCAGTTTTCCACATAACAGGTCAAGCCCTGCTAGGTCCTGCTCTGCCTTCATGTTCCGGGAACTGGACCCCTCCCTCCTCTCCACACCAGGAGAAAGCTAGAGTTTCTAAAGACAGAGCATCTGAATCATCGTCTGACTAAGTTTATCTCTCATGACAGGTTCTCTAGGAAACACCAGGATTATCAGCGAAGAATACGTCCGATGGCTCAAGGGCTACTGTGAAGCATTTTTCTATGGATTGGCAGTAAAGCTCCTGGAGCCAGTGCCTGTCTCTGTGACTAGGTGCTGCTTTAGGATCAATGACAGCACGCAGAACTTACAGATTCATGCAGGTGAGTCCCACACTTAAATAAGGTGTGTGTGTGTGTGTGTGTGTGTGTGAGATGTGTATATAGAGATATACATGTATTTCTTTTTAAATAGGGGATATTCTGAAGTTCTTAAAAAAGAGGAAGCCTGAAGACGCCTTCTGTGTTGTGGGGATCACAATGATCGATCTTTACCCAAGAGACTCGTGGAATTTTGTCTTCGGACAGGCCTCTTTAACAGACGGTATTCCCAAAGGAAACCCACCTGTCCTCCTTACTCTCTCGGTTCCTTACTTTCATTACCATCATCATAATTACTATTATTGTTATTTAATAATACCTGGTGTGGCTCGGGCAGTGTCGTGGCGGGTCAAAATGTCGGATTCTGAAACGTGACGTCTAGAGTGTCAACCCTGATGTTGCATGCGCCAGAATAGTAACTCTGCTTCTCTCATAAATAAATAAATACATAATTTTTTTAAAAAAGGTCCCAGATTTGATCACCCTTATCAGAGTCAAGCAGTACTCTCTAGTGAGGGGAGAAAAAAAAAAAAAGGTCGGGGGTTGAGGTAGGATGGACACAGCAGTGCTAGAGCTAGAGCTCTTCAGAGTCTGTGAGGATGCTCCATGTGGTGCCTGCATCCTGGTAGGCTGATCCACCAGCTCCCTGTCTGGCATTTTCTGTAGACATCCCATGACTCTCCACACTTGCCCTTCAAGAATCGTGGCCCTAACACCCTCCTGAATTTTATCTGAACTGGCTGTTAGAAATGAACTTGCATGAGCGTGATTTCAACTTTGTACTACTGTACTAAGTGGAGCAAGAGACATTAAAGTGAGTATACTTGCTGGGAGAGAGAGAGAGAGAAGCAGGGGAAGGATTTCTTTTTTAAAAAAATATTTATTCCCTTTTGTTGTCCTTGTTTTATTGTTGTTGTAGTTATTGTTGTTATTGATGTCTTTGTTGGGTAGGACAGAGAGAAATGGAGAGAGGAGGGGAAGACAGAGAAGGGGAGAGAAAGACAGACACCTGCAGACCTGCTTCACCGCCTGTGAAGCGACTCCCCTGCAGGTGGGGAGCCGGGAGCTTGAACCGGGATCCTTACGCCTGCTGGTCCTTGGTGCTTTTCACCACATGTGCTTAACCCGCTGCGCTACCGCCCGACCCCCAGGGGAAGGATTTCTAAGAGAACAGTGTCTGTCTTGGTACTACTCACTGGATGGAGACTGATGGGCTGAAAGGGCTGGTGAAGTGGTGCACTTGGGCTGTGTGCGGCTGTGCTGTGTGTGACTGAGATTTGGACCCGGCCCTCTCCTCACCCAAGGACACTGGTACTGTGGGCTAGTTCACTTTTTCCTTGCCCCTCCATCTAAAAAAATAATGATAAAAGTAAAATAAAATTTATTTAGATAGTGCAAGCTTTTTTAACTTCTATGTTTGAGGAAATAAGAAACCGCTCCTTCAAATATTTATTCCTATTTTGACTTTTTTTTTAATTGTTGTGGTTATTATTATTGCTGTTATCGATGCCGTTGTTGGATAGGACAGAGAGAAATGGAGAGAGGAGGGGAAGACAGAGAGGGGGAGAGAAAGACAGACACCTGCAGACCTGCTTCACCGCCTGTGAAGGGACTCCCCAGCAGGTGGGGAGCCAGGGGCTCGAACCAGGATCCTTACGCCGGTCCTTGCGCTTCTCTCTGTGTGTGTTTAACCCACTGCTCTACCGCCCGACCTCTCTATTTTGATTTTTTTTCATGTGCGTATATGTTTCTGAAATATTTACCACGTGATGTAGAGAGTACATAGTGAGAGAACAGGGCTCATCTGCTAAACAGACAGTATTTTACAACACGTGACTTTCTTTTCTCCAAGTAATTAAGATTAGTAGACTTCAGTTGGATATTCAGTAGCTAAAGAAAGCCATCTGTTTATAGGATTACTAGGAGAGGAGAAATGTTCTTGCAAAGGAGCTCACTGTAGTGAAATGTGTTCATGCTTTTTTGGCCAGAAGAGGTTGCTTGTGACACATGAGTAGACTTTCTTCTTTACTTATTATTAGTGACTTACCAGTGCTTTACAAAATTAAAAGATTTCAGAGGGATAGTCTCCCATGAGGAAATTTAGTCATTTTTCAAAGTGCTTATTATTGGATAGAGACAGAAAAAATGAGAGGGGAGGGAGAGAGGGGGAAAGAGACAGATACCTGCAGCCCAGCTTCACTACTCGTGAAGCCTTTACCCCTACAGGTGGGGACCAGCAGCTTGGACTTGGGTCCTTGTGCACTGTAACATGTGCGCTCAACCAAGTGTGCCACCACCTGGCCCCACAACTCAACACTTGGGGAGGCCAGATTGAGAGATAAGAAATGTAATCAGAATGAGAAGGTCCAGAAAGTCTGTTTGACACCAAAGAAGTTTTGTTGGTTTGTTTTTGTTTTTGTCAAAGAATAGCCTAAAGCAAGCACTCCAGCAGGGGCAGTGGAAACGCTCACGTGAACCACACACAGAAAGAACATACTTAGTCACACATGTCCGGTAGGGCTCCCGTTTTTCCTTCAAGTGCTGCTCTCCAGGAAGACAGGCCTGTCACTGCTGCCAGCAGCATGGGGATCCCGTTTTGGGACTCATCCGTAGATAACAGAACCTGCACCTCTTTGAAAATCTGGAGAACCCCAGTGAAGGGGCTGTTCTTGTGTGACACCTGGAGTCTGTCGACCAGTTTGCACGCACGCAGGACGGAGTCTGCTACAAATCCATCCAGCGGGCCACTGCTTTACGGTTTCACTCTACATTGTTGCGTTGACTTCTGCCTCTCAATTTCTGACTGTATCCAATATAATAATAATAATAACAACAACAACAACAAAGTGTTGAGTTGTACAGGGTGGTACAAAGTAGATGCAAGAAGCAGGTTTTGAGAGGGAGATTGGGGGCAAAAGTCCCTCTCAGTCTTCGGCAAATCTGAAGTGGATGGTAGTCTAGAAGCTCAGTCCCCAACTGGAGGTATCAGTGACTGTCTCTTGTCCTTCTGGAATCTTACTCTCTCTCTATATATATATATTTTATTTTATTTATTCCCTTTTGTTGCCCTTGTTGTTTTATTGTTGTAGTTATTGTTATCGTCATTGTTGGATAGGACAGAGAGAAATGGAGAGAGGAGGGGAAGACAGAGAGGGAGAGAGAAAGACAGACACCTGCAGACCTGCTTCACCGCCTGTGAAGCGACCCCCCCTGCAGGTGGGGAGCCAGGGCTCAAACTGGGATCCTTCCTCCGGTCCTTGTGCTTTGCGTCACCTGCGCTTAACCCGCTGCACTACAGCCGGACTCCCCAGAATCTTACTCTCATTCCTCTGTCGCAGGTGTGGGGATATTCAGCTTCGCCAGGTATGGCAGTGATTTCTACAGCTCACACTATGCTGGCAAAGTGAAACTGCGGAAGACATCTTCAAGTGACTATTCCATTTTTAATGACTACTACGTTCCTGAGGTGAATAGTGTCTTGCTGCTACGATCCTGTAAGGTGAGTTTTAAATTTCTTTTTATCATCTTTATTTAGACATCCAGAAATCGTGAGGGGGAGAGACAGAGAGACACCTGCAGCACTGCTTCACCACTTGCAAAGCTTTCCCCCTGCAGGTGGGGACCGGAGGCTCGAAAGTGGGTCCTTACACATTGTATACATTGTAACTAGGTGCACCACCACCGGTCCCTGATTGATTATATAAAACCCAACAAAAGTAATTTTTTAATGTTTATTTTTAATCAGCACTACTGAGCTCTGGCTTATGGTGGGGTGGGAGATTGAACCTGGGACCTCAGCCTTGGATTGCTTCTTTGCTGTCTCCCCACCCCCTACAAGAGTACTTTCGAGAAATACTTATGGGGGTCGGGTGGTAGTGCATTGGGTTAAGTGCACATGGCTTGAAGCACAATGACCAGCTCAAAGATCCCGGTTCCAGCCCCCGGCTCCCCACCTGCAGGGGAGTCGCTTCACAGGCGGTGAAGCAGGTCTGCAGGTGTTTATCTTTCTCTCCCCCTCACTGTCTTCCCCTCCTCTCTCCATTTCTCTCTGTCCTATCCAACAACAACAACAACAACAGTAATAATAACAACAATGATAAACAACAAGGGCAACAAAAGGGAAAAATGGCCTCCAGGAGCAGTGGATTCGAGTGCAGGCACCGAGCCCCAGCAACAACTCTATAGTCAAAAAAAAAAAAAAAGAGAGAGAGAGAAATATTTACTTCATGAGAGACAGGAAACAACAGAGTGTCACTTTGGCATATCCAGTACCAAGGATCCAACTCTGGACCTCGTGAATGCAATTTCTTCACTCTATAACTGAGCTGCCGTCCTGCCACCAGCAGCACTTTATTGTTGCCTCCAGGGTTATTGCTGGGGCTCAGTGCCTGCACTATGAATCCACTGCTCCTGGAGGCCATTTTTTTTCATTTTATTGGGTAGGATGGAGAGAAATTGAGAGAGGACAGGGAGATAGGGAGGGAGAGAGAAAGAGAGACACCTGCAGACCTGCATCACCACTTGTGAAGCGACTCCCCCTGCAGGTGGGGAGCTGCACTTAACCCGCTGCCCCGCGGCCCGGTCCCCAGACCTACTTTTTCATTCAGATAGACAGGGAGGTGTGGAGAAAGGGAGAGACAGCACTGCACTGAAACTTCCTGTGGAGCCTAGAACTCCGCTGAGACGCCGGGGTTCAGACCCGTCTTGTAGCCTGGCCACCCGGCAGGCTCTCTCAGCCCCTAGAGAGATCTTACAGTCCTAAACTGAGCGTCGGTGACCCTAGAGCACCACTTGGGCGCTGAGGGTGGGTATGGCTGCGCTGAAACCATCAGTATAGCCAGAATGTAAGTGGAGACTTAGTATTGAATTTTACAGTTCCTGGGCCTTTTTTTTTTTTTTTTTAACTTCTTTCATTTGTCAGTTATATGCAGCATCGACCGCCCCATAACACCACCACCAGCTTGCATCCCAGAACTCTGCTGAGAGTAGGTGACCCGTGCTTCCCACAGCTGTCACCCTGGGCTTCAGCTTTGGGAAGGTCTCTGCCCCCAGCCACTCCAGAATGGGTTTCCCTCCTCCAGGCTCCACAGCCTCACTTTTTTGGAAATGCTGTCGCTCCTCCTTGCCCTTTCTCCACAGCCAGAGGCACAGCTTTCTCCTTGAGGCAGAGAAGCTGGTTCTCACTGGTTGAGCTCAGAGGGACTGGGACAGCATTCAAAGCGCACTGAATGTTGCACGTCACAGAACAGCAACAGCATTCAGAGTGTGTCACCTGCGTACTCAGCACCCCTCTCCCCAGACCTGCTGACTCCGCCCCTCTCAGGAGGACAACAGGGTCTGAGTGCTGACAAACATTCCTCTGGAGCAGTGACTCTGCGTGCTGTGTTGGGGCAGCGGGGAGCAGGCTTGGCAACACTCTCGGGCTTCGGGTTGTCACAACTGGGGCAGGGGTTGCTCCTGGCATCCGAAGGCTGCTCGATGATGTCATGAGCGCCCAGGCAGGACTGTCCACTGCTGGGAGTGAGGCCACACAAGCAGCGAGTCAGTGATGTTGAAGCTGAGGAACCCAGGGCAGCAGAGCAGGGGCCGGGCCACCGGTGGCACACATGGTGAAGGGTCTGTCACTATGAGGAGGAACTGGGTTCTAGCCTCCAGGCCCTACCTGCGGAGAAGGAGCTTCCTGAGAGGTACCTGCCTCTCTTTCTCCCTCTGCTTCTCCCTTTCTTCCTGAATCTGTCATAGTTTTTAAAAAGAGAAGGGGGAGAAGGCTGCTGGGAGTAGTGAGGTCACAGTGCTGGCACCAAACCCCAGCGATAACCCAGGTGGAAACAACATCAACAAAGACAACAGCAGCAACCACCCCAACCTATAGTGAAGCAGCAAGACACTGACGGGAGTTAGGGATCAAGGCTTTGCACAGACTGAGCCTTGGTGGCCCGGTGAGGAAGCTGTTGCTGCAGATTTCCCTGGAGTCCGGAAAAGGGCGTGTGTGTGAAGCTTGTTGACGATGACGGGGATGATAAAGTCTTCTCCATGTCTTTGTCTTCCAGACCTTAGCCCATGAAATCGGACACATATTTGGACTTCGCCACTGCCAGTGGCTTGCCTGCCTAATGCAAGGCTCCAACCATTTGGAAGAAGCTGACCGGAGGCCCCTGAACCTTTGCCCCATCTGTTTACGCAAGTTGCAGTGTGCCATTGGCTTCGACATTATAGAAAGATACAAAGTAAATGGGGAGGGGGTGGGGGGAGCCCCAAAAGGGAAGTGGTCATAGAAGTAGCAAGCTGCCATTTTTCGAGGAGGCCTTCCCCAGAGCTGTTCTTTATCCGAGGAAATTAGTGCGAAGTTAAGCAGGAAGTTGCGGTTTAGAAAGATGTGCAGAGACGTGTGTTTCTTCAGCACTTGGACTTGCCTCTGAGGACCCCACACTGACAGTGACAAGTGGCGTCTGTTTCCCACTTGTCTAGGGCAAGCGAGCTTGACTTTGCATAACAGTAAATACCCTTATGTGTAGCAGTGTGTATTTCTTTTATTTATTTCTTTTATTTTTTATTTTATTAATTTTTTTGCCTGCAGGGTTATCACTGGGGCTTGGTGGCAGCACTACGAATCCACTGCTCCTGGAGGCCGATTTTTTCCCATTTTGTTGGCCTTATTGTTGCCCTTGTTGTGGTTGTTATTGTCATTGTTGTTATAACTGTTGTTGTTGGATGGGACAGAGAGAAATGGAGAGAGGAGGGGAAGACAGAGAGGGGGAGAGAAAGATAGACACCTGCAGACCTGCTTCACCGCCTGTGAAGGGACTCCCCTGCAGGTGGGGAGCCGGGGGCTCGAACCGGGATCCTTACGCCGGTCTTTGCGCTTTGTGCCGTGTGCTCTTAACCCGCTGTGCTACCACCTGACCCCCTAGGTATGTATTTCTCTTTAAAACTAGCTAACTCTGGGGGTGACCTGGCTTCCGCAGTGTGGCACAGAAGCATAATCACTGTGTCGCATGAAAGGATGACTTTCAGTAAAGTGGGAAAGTGCTAGTCTCAGTCACTGTGCCGATGTCACCCTTGGTCGGCACCACCATAGCTCACCCTCCCACCTGCTGACTATACACACAAGCCGGCAGGCATGTGCATCACATGTTGGTTCGTATCTACATCTGAGCTCGTACCTGTACACCCATGCATCACATTAACAGCATGGTGTAAGCCTGGTGAAACATTTTTCAAGTTGAAATAAAATGCCATCTTGCCCTTAAAGAAAAGAAAGATGATTAGTATTTTTTTTATCTTTTTAAAATTCTGTGTTTATTTATTTTTATTATTATCTTTATTGGATAGAGACAGCCAGAAATCACGAGGGAAGGGGTTGGTAGAGAGGGAGACAGACAGAGACACCTGCAGCCCCTGATTCACCTCTTGTGAAGCTTTCCCCCTGCAGATGGGGACCGGGGGCTCAAACCTGGGTCCTTGAGCATAATAATTCCTGCACTCAACCAGGTGTGCCACCACCTGGCCCCAAAATTCTGTATTTATTATTGCATACAGACAGAGAAATTGAGGGGGGGAAGATAGAGAGGAAGAGAGACAGAGAGACAACTGCAGCCCTGCTTCACTTGCAAAGCTTTGCCCCTGCAGGTGGGGACCGGGAGCTTGAACCCGGGTCCTTGCTCACTGTAATGTGTGCGTTCAACCAGCTATGCCACCACCTGGCCTCCTAGCCTACTTTGGATCATAATTTGTAATCCTAGCTTGAGCATTTTTGCACTCTTCACTCACACAAGTATTGTTTCCTGTTCATAATACTTTATTCAATGGAACATTTTCATGGGGTACTAGTGAAAGTCACAGATTAGAATAACCTGCTCTTGAGGCCAATGCAATTCTTGCATCTACAGCAGTTTTGCTGTGATGTTCAAGACGTGAGTCTGAATTCTGTCTTTTCCAGGCGCTGGTGAGGTGGATCGATGAAGAATCCACTGACGCCCCCCGCGTCACATCAAAACAGAGTCGTGAAGTTGGCGTCACGTCAAAACAGAGTCGTGAGGTTAATGCGAGTTTGCCCAAACCTATGGAAGCCTTTAAGGAGTGGAAGGCGTGGATAGTAAGGTGCCTTGCTGTTCTCCAGAAATAAGCACGAGTAACTGAATAAACACTTGCACACCATGCAATAAACACCTGGCTGAATTACTTCCCTGGAATAAACTTGACTGATTGTGCATTGCGTCCGTTACAGAATATTCTTTAAAGCTCCTGGCTGGGAGTCGGGCGGTAGCGCAGTAGGTTAAGCACATGTGGCGCAAAGCACAAGCACTGGTGTAAGGATCCCGGTTCGAGCCCCTGGCTCCCCACCTGTAGGGGAGTTGCTTCACAGGCATTGAAGCAGGTCTGCAGGTGTCTGTCTTTCTCTCCCCCTCTCTGTTTCTCTCTTTCCTGCCCAACAACAATGACAATAATAATAACAATAGAACAACAAGGGCAACAAAAGGGAATAAATAAAGTTTAAAAAAAAAAACAAAAGCTCCTGGCAGTGAAATGGTCTATTCTGAGTGACAAAGCCTCTCTTCTGAGTAGCCTGATCTGTGGCAGCAGACACATCATTTCACGGACATTTTTCTTAAGAGGGAGCTAGGACCAACAGTCACTAGTGAGGAAGTCAGTACAGTAAACATGACTCTGTCTGTCCAGAAAAGGATTTGCCAAGGAATGTAACCTCCAGAGGGTGGCTTGGTTCAGCTTTCGGGAGAGATGTTTCCCCCTCCCCCCACAGGCCAGAGGTGGTCCCCCCTCCCCCCCCCACAGGCCAGACATGTTACCTTCCCTGCTAACATCCTTTTCCTTTGCTGTAACTCTCCACCCTTTGGGGGTGTCTGGCCTTCTTATTTTCTTTGCTGTTTATCCCCAAGAGAAGTAATAGCTCATTTGAGGCTTTAGTGGTTTAACATGCAGCATCCTCCCAAGGACATTTACAAGTGAAAATAGCACCGGCCCTTAGTCGGACAGCGTGTGGTGGTGGTGGTTGGGGGTGGCTGTGCACTGCAGTTTGCCCTGCAAGCATCTTGCAGTTTGAATCACTATGGTCCCCGGTCCCTGTGTTAGTGAGTGTCGCCACCTTTTCTCTCTACCTAGAACAGGTGTTAGACTTACTCTGCTACCTTTACCTTGCACCCTTTGCATTGTGAAATGTTCACTTGCCTGTAAAGAATGCCCATGACGGGGACGGCAGAACAGCTCAGTCACTTGACGGCACACTGCTTTGCCATTGACGTCACAATCCAGACTTGAGCCTTCGTGTCACCTCCCACACTGAAAGATGTTTCTCAGTGCTGCGGCCTCTTACACTCTCTTCTGCCTCTCTCCTTTATCTCAAAAAAAAAAAAGAAGAAGAAGAAAGGGAAAAGAATATCTGTTCTTTTGATGGTTTGAGCATCAGCTGGCTTTCCACCGTGGGGAATAGATTGAAAACTTCATAACATCTAGAAGAAAAAGCCTCCCACCTAACCCTGAAATACACGGTGTATGTGCGAGTCTCGACCATGCCCCCCACAGGTATTTACCTTAGAGATAGAACACAGTTTTGTCACTATAAAGATTCATAAAGATTTTGGGTGGTAGCGGGAGGGGACGCACAACCCTGGAGTCTCCTGGTCCAGTTTCTTGCAGGTAGTGTTGGGACTGGAACCTAGGCCGTGCATGAAAGACAAGGTCACTGCCAGTGAGTGCTCTGCCTCAATCTTTATTATTATTATAATTTATTATTTTATTTTAGTTAATTAATTTTTACCAGAGCAGCTCAGCTCTTTTTTTTTTAATATTTATTCTCTTTTGTTGCCCTTGTTTTTTATTGTTGTAGTTGTTGTTGTTATTGATGTCATCATTGTTAGATAGGACAGAGAGAAATGGAGAGAGGAGGGGAAGATAAATGGGGAAGAGAAAGACAGACACCTGCAGACCTGTTTCACCGCTTGTGAAGCGACTCCTCTACAAGTGGGGAGCCGGGGGATCAAACTGGGATCCTTATGCCTATGCCGGTCCTTTGCTTTGCAACACCTGTGCTTAGCCTGCTGTGCTACCGCCTGACTCCCTCAGCTCTGGTTTATGTGGTGCGGGAGATTGAACCTGGGACTTTGGAGCTTCAGGCATGAAAGCTTCTTCACATAACCATTATGCTGTCTACCCCCTCCCATATTTTTAGTTTTATTCGTGATTAGTTGTAGGTTACAAGATTGTAGAAACATAGTTTATAGTTCCACCCCACACTCATCACCTAAGCTCTGTGTTCTCACCCTCCACCTTCCAAAAATAACCATCATAGTTGACATGTCTTACAAATAGTTTGCTTTTTTTTTTTAATTTTTCTTGCCACCAGGGTTATCACCGGGGCTCAGTACCAGCACTGCCAATCCACTGCTCCCAGCAGCCATTTTTTCCATTATTTTTTTTTCCTTTTCCTTTCTATTATACTTGTTAGGACAAGTAGAAATTGAGAGGGGAGAGGAAGGTAGAGAGGAAGAAAGACACCAGCAGACCTGCTTCACAACTTGTGAAGCTTCCCCCCTGCAGGTGGGGACCCGTGGCTTGAACCCAGAACCCAGGTCCTTGTGCATAGTATGTGTGCTTAACCAGGTGCACTACCACTCGGCCCCTTGCTTCTGTTTTTTTTTTTTTTCTTTCTTTCCACAAGTTCACGTGTACCAGTGCTCTAGATTCCACATGAGTGAAATTATCTTTTTACCTTTATAAAATAAAATTACCTTTATTTTGCTAAGTGTAATCACCCTAGTTCTGTCCACTTTGTCCCAAAGGGCACACTTTTTTTTTTTTTTGCCAACTTCTAGTTCTAAAAAGTTGTTTTTCAGGGGGGGCAGGAGGAGGTGGTTTATCTGGTAGAGTCCACCCTCCATGGTGCATCAGGACCAGGGTTTGAACCGCTGGCTGGCACATGGGAATGCCCCTATACGGGAATCTACTCAAGTGGTGGCGTCCAATGGTGCTCTGCTGTCTGTCTTTTTTTTTTTTTTTCCTCCAGGGTCATTGCTGGGCTCGGTGCCTGCACCATGAATCCACTGCTCCTGGAGGCCATTTTCCCCCCTTTTTGTTGCCCTAGTTGTTGCTGTCTTTCTTTTTAAAAACTATTTTCATTATTTTTTTTTGATAGAGAAATGGAGAGGAAAGCGGGAGATAGCAAGACACATGCAAAACCTGTTGTGTCCTGCCCTGCAGGTGGGGAGCCTGGGTTTGAGCCTGAGTCCTTGCACACTGGAACAGGTGCGTACTACGGGATGTGCCATTCTCTCTCCCTCTCTCTCTCTCTCCCTCTCTCCCTCTCTCCCCCCTTTCTCTCGTTTTATTTTGCCTCCAGGGTTATTCCTGGACCTCGTTGCTTGCACTACGAATCCACTGTTCTTGTGGCCTTTTTTTTTTTTTAGTTGGGGATGAAAGAGGAATTGAGAAGGGGAGAGGAAGACAGGGAGAGAAAGACACCTGCAGACCTGCTTCACTTTTTAAAAATTTTTTAAAAAATATTTATTTTCCCTATTGTTTTTTTTTTTTACTGTTGTGGTTATTATTGTTATCATTGATGTTGTCATTGTTAGATAGGACAGAGAGAAATGGAGAGAGGAGGGGAAGACACCTGCAGACCTGCTTCACCGCCTGTGAAGCGACTCCCCTGCTTCTTTTTTTGCCAACTTCTAGTTCTAAAACAATGTTTTTCAGGGGGGGCGGGAGGTGGTTTATCCGGTAGAGTCCACCCTCCACTGTGCATCACGACCAGGTTTGGACCTCTGGCTGGCACATGGGAATGCCAGGTGGGGAGCCGGGGGCTGGAACCAGGATCCTGACGCCGGCCCTTGTGCTTCGCAACACGTGCGCTTAACCCGCTGTGCTACCGCCCGCCCTCACCCCCGCCAGTCTTTAAATAATAATAATAATAATAATAATAATAATAATAATAATAATAATAATAATAAGCATTCCATGGGAGTGACGGAATCGTGCGGGCTCAGAACCCTAGAGATATCCCTGGTGTCAGAAAAAGAAAAGAAAAAGAAAGAAAGAAAAGAAAAAGGTTTCCAGGCAGCCACAGAAACCCACGCAGGCTTTGCCAACAGCGGCGAGGCCGGAAAACGACTGTCCGGCCCAGGGAGGGACTAAGGGCCAAGGGCGCAGTGGCCGCGCAGGGTCCACCCGCGGGCTGTTCGCCGGGCGCCCCAGCCCCGCAGCCCTGCAGCCCCGCAGCCCCGCAGCCCCCGTGCGGCCCTGCACTCTGGGCAGGTCAACGCGGGGCCTGCGCCCGGGCCCTTCCCGCTGGGCGGAGCGGCGGCCATCCCGGCCGGCCCGGCGCCACCTGCTGCACCCCGCGGCCACCGCGGCGACCCTCCCGGACACCGCGGGCCTGGAGCTCCCTCCCCGCGAGCCCGCCGTGGAGGTTGGTAAGCGGGGCGCGGGCGCGGGCCTGGGGCGGAGAGGCTTCCGGAGCTGAGGCCGCCCGGGGGGGAGGCACTGCCAGGGCACACCGTGCCGCGGGCAGGAAGCAGAAGTCACTTTGCATTCTTCTTCTCCTCCTCCTCCTCCTCCTCCTCCTCCTCCTCCTCCTCCTCCTCCTCCTCCTCCTCCTCCTCCTCCTCCTCCTCCTCCTCCTCCTCCTCCTCCTCCTCCTCCTCCTCCTCCTCCTCCTCCTCCTCCTCCTCCTCCTCCTCCTCCTCCTCCTCCTCCTCCTCCTCCTCCTCCTCCTCCTCCTCCTCCTCCTCCTCCTCCTCCTCCTCCTCCTCCTCCTCCTCCTCCTCCTCCTCCTCCTCCTCCTCCTCCTCCTCCTCCTCCTCCTCCTCCTCCTCCTCCTCCTCCTCCTCCTCCTCCTCCTCCTCCTCCTCCTTCTTCTTTTTTTGACCAAAGCACTGCTCAGCTCTGGTTTATGGCGGTGTGGGGCATTGAACTTGGGACCTGAGAACTTCAGGCATAAAAGTCTCTGTGCGCACGTGGCACAAAACTCAAGGATCGGTGTGAGGATCCGGGTTCGAGCCCCCGGCTCCCCACCTGCAGGGGAGTCGCTTCACAGGCGGTGAAGCAGGTCTGCAGGTGTCTGTCTTTCTCTCCCCTCTCTGTCTTCCCCTCCTCTCTCCATTTCTCTCTGTCCTATCCAACAACGACAATGACATCAACAACAACAATAACTACAACAACAAAACAAGGGCAACTAAAGGAATAATTAATAATAATAACAATAAGAAGAAAGTCTCTTTGCATAACCATTATGCAAAACCAGTGAATTTGGATTTTTTTTTTTTTTGCCTCCAGGGTTATTGCTGGGGCTCGGTGCCTGCACCATGAATCCACTGCTCCTTGAGGCTATTTTTTCCTATTTGTTGCCCTTGTTGTGCTTGTTGTAGTTGTTATTGTTGTCATAGCTGTTGTTGTTGTTGTTGGACAGGACAGAGAGAAACAGAGAGAGGAGGGGAAGACAGAGGGGGAGAGAAAGACAGACAGCTGCAGACTTGCTTCACCTCCTGTGAAGCGACTCCCCTGCAGGTGGGGAGCCGGGGGCTCGAACCAGGATCCTTACGCCGGTCCTTACGCTTTGCGCCACCTGCGCTTAACCCACTGCGCTACGACCCTACTCCCGTGAATTTGTATTCTTACGTGGCTGTGTACACCTACTGATGCAAAAACCAAAAAACAAAAACCCAAAACTGACATGTCAACACGTAGTAGTGAAATTCATCAAGGCGTTTAATGGTATTCGTTGCTCATGCAGAGTCTTTAAAAATATATTTTATTTATAGGGGTGGGGCGGTAGCGCACCAGGTTAAGTGAACATGGTGTGAAGCACAGGGATCCCGGTTCGAGCCCCCGGCTCTCCACCTGCAGAGGAGTCACTTCACAGGCGGTGAAGCAGGTCTGCAGGTGTCTGTCTTTCTCTCCCCCTCTGTCTTCCCTTCCTCTTTCAGTTTCTCTTTGTCCTGTTCTACAACTGCAGTGGCAACAACAATAATGACAACAATAACAACAATGGAAAAGAAAAGTCTCAGAGGACCTAGTGGGGTTGTATTGTGTGGAAAACTGAGAAATGTTATGCATGTAGAAACTATTGTATTTGCTGTCGACTGCGAAACGTTAATCCCCCAATAAAGAAAAAAAAATCTGAAAAAAAAGAGGGGCCAGGCAGTGGTGCACCTGGTTAAGCGCACACATTACTGGGCACAAGGACCCAGGTTCAAGCTCCTGGTCCCCACTTGCAAGGGAAAGCTTCACGAGTGGTGAAGCAAGGCTGCAGGTGTCTCCCTCTCTTGCTCTCTATCTTCCCCTCTCCTCTCAATTTCTCTCTGTCTCTATCCGATAATAAATAAAATAAATAAGGATATTAAAGAAAAAAGAAAGAAAAGTTTGCCAGGAGCAGTGGATTCGTAGTGCAGGCAGAAAAATATTTATTTATTTATTTATTGGGGTACTGAAAGACACTGAGGGGGCGATGGGGAAATAAGGAGAGAGACAGAGAGACACCTGCATCCCTGCTTCGACACTCCTGAAGCTGTCCCCCTGCAAGTGGGGATCAGGGTCTTGAATCCGGGTTCTTGTGCGTTGTACCACGTGCACTCAACTAAGCGTGCCCCCACCTGGCCCCCTGCTGTCTTTCATTTTTTACTATCTTTATTTATTGGATAGAGACAGCCAGAAATCAAGAGGAATGGGGAGATAGAGGGAGAGAGACAGAGAGACAGCCGCAGCCCTGCTTCACCACTTGGGAAGCTTTCCCCCTGCAGGTGGGGATGGGGAGACTTGAACCCGGGTCCTTGCCACTGGAATGTGTGTGTTCAACAAAGTGCACCACCACATGGTCCCTGGTGGTGCTGAGTCGTCAAGTCTGGGTGTGCCCTTGAGTTTCGCCACCTTGTGACTCTAAGCTGTCTGGGGGAGCATCTGTGTGTGTGGTGGGTGGTGGTGGGGGTGTTGGGCACAGCAGCACAGCTTAGTGCCATCTCTGGTCTACGTGGAATATAATGCCATGAGGCTGAGTTAATACGGGAGATGTTTTCATTTTTTCTATATTTTGGGTAGAAATAGAAAATTGAGGGAGTATGGCACCAATGTAAAGGACTGTGGGGTGGGGGCGGGTTCCGGTCCTGGAACAGGATGGCGGAGGAGGACCTAGTGGGGGTCAGAGTGTTATGTGGAAAACTGACATGTTACACATGGACAACTACTGGATTTTACTCTCAACTATAAACCATGAATCCCCTCAGGAAAGAAAAAATATAGCGAGTTGGGCGGTAGCGCCACGGGTTAAGTGCAGGTGGCACAAAATGCAAGGACTGGTATAAGATCCCAGTTCGAGCCCCCGGCTTCCTCACCTGCAGGGGGAGTCACTTCACAGGCATTGAAGCAGGTCTGCAGGTGTCTGTCTTTCTCTCCCCCTCTCTGTCTTCCCCTCCTCTCTCCATTTCTCTCTGTCCTGTCCAACAACGACAACAGTAATAACTACAATGCTGAAACAACAAGGGCAACAAAAGGAAATAAATAAAAGAAAAACAACAAAAAAAATAAAAAATATAAAATAAGAAATTGAGAAGGAGGAATAAAGAGGAAGAGGGACAGTGGTAGCATTGCTTTATCATTTGTGAAGCTTCCCCCCTGCAGGTGAGGAAAGGGGACTTGAACCTGCGTCTTTGACCACTGTGTCGTGTACTCAACTAGGTGTGCCACCACCCAACCCCTAACTTTTTTTTAAGAAAGCCATGCAGACTTTGTAGTACACTGAGTCCATGTTGATATTAAACACTACCTTGATATTAATACAAAACTTAAAAAAAATTTTTTTTAACCAGAGCACTGTTCAGCTCTGGCTTATGGTGGTGGGGGATTGAACCTGGGACTTTGGAGCTTCAGGCATGAGAGTCTGTTTGCATGACCATTATGCTATCTCCCCGCTGCCCCCCCAGAATTTCTTTTTCTCCAGGGTTATTGATGGGAGTCATTGCCACCACTGCAAATCCCTTGCTCCTGGTGGTGATTTTTCTCTCGCTCTCTCTGTCTTTTTATTTATTTATTTTTGCCTCCAGAGTTATTGTTGGGGCTCAGTATCAGCACTATGAATCTACTGCTCCTGGAGACCATTTTCCATGTTATTTAATAGGACAGAGAGAAACAGAGAGAGGAGGGAGAGTTAGAGAGGGAGACACCTGCAGACCTGCTTCACTGCTTGTGACCACCACCCCCCCCCCCAACAGGTGGGGAGCCAGGGCTCGAACTCGGATCTTTGTGCTATGTGCGCTTAACCAGATGCACTCTGCCTGGTCCCCCATTTTCCATTTCCATTGGACAGGACAGAGAGAAAGTGAAAGGGGAGTGGGAGATTCAGAGGGTGAGAGAGAGACACCCACAGACCTGCTTCACCGTTTGTGAAGTGACACCCCCCACACAGGTGGGCTCGAACCGGGATACTTGCGAGGGTCCTTTCACTTTGTCACTGCTCCGCCTCCCCAGAATGATTCTTTGTTGTGGTGGCGTTTTAGCTACAGCTTGGTATCCCCACATCAGTCAACACTGCAATATGACCTCCACCAAAAGTTTAGTTTCCGTCCACCCCCGTCCACTTGACCCTCTACCCATAGCAGCTGCCAGCCAACCTTCTCCCCACCGCCACTCTGTTTCCTGCATCTGTTTACCTGTTTTGCTTACTTTCCACGGAATGAAATCAGGTAGTACTTGCCTCGTCTGTCTGACTTAGTCCATTAAGAGATTCAATCCTCTCTTGTATTACTAGGAGCCACTGATGGAATTTGCTTGTTACTTGTGTTTAAGATAGTGTTATCCACGCTGTTGCACAAGACGGTGTTTTGCCTTGTTAATAGCTGAGTAGTATTCCTGTGTGTGTGTGTGTGTGTGTGTTACACACAACACACCTTCTTGATCTATTTATCCATCATTGGATACAAGATCCATATCGTGGTGCTGTAAATAATGATATATGAACACAAAGGGTGTATATATCTTTATTATTTTAAAATATTTTATTTATTTATTAATGAGAGGGATAAATGGAGAGAGAGAAAGAACCAGACATCACTCTGGTACATGTGCTGCTGGGGATTGAACTTGGGACCTCATAGCTTGAGAGTCCCAACACGTTATCCACTGTGCCACCACCCGGACTGCTGCATATATCTTTCTGCAGCCATGTTTTGTGTTCTTCAAATAAATACCATGAAGTAGAACAGCTGTATCATATGGTATTTCTGTTCTTAATATATATATATTTATATTTATTTATTTTCCCTTTTGTTACCCTTGTTGTTATAGTTATTATTGTTGTTACTGATGTCGTTATTATTAGATAGGAGAGAGAAGTGGAGAGAGGAGGGGAAGACAGAGAGGGGGAGAGAAAGATAGATACCTGCAGACCTGCTTCACTGCCTGTGGAGTGACTCCCCTGCAGGTGGGGAGCCGGGGGCTCGAACCGAGATCCTCATGCTGGTCCTTGTGCTTCATGCCACGTGCGCTTAACCTGCTGTGCTACCGCCCGACTCCCTCTTAATATATATATATTTAAAAAATATATCATTTACAAAATTATGAGATAACAAGTATAATTCTGCACTGTTCCCACCACCAGAATGGTGTCCCCGTTCCTTCCATTAGAAACTGCACTGGTTCTCCCAAGGCCACAGACATTTTTTAAAAAAAATTCTTTTAAAATTACTTATTTATTTCCCTTTTGTTGCCCTTGTTTTTCATTGTTATTGTAGTTATTGTTGTTGTTGACGTCGTCATTGTTGGATAGGACAGAAAGAAATGGAGAGAGGAGGGGAAGACAGAGAGGGGGAGAGAAAGACAGACACCTGCAGACCTGCTTCAATGCTTGTGAAGCGACTCCCCCTGCAAGTGGGGAGCCGGGGTTCAAACCGGGATCCTTGTGCTTTGCGCCACCTGTGCTCAACCTGCTGCGCTACCACCAACTCCCGCTTTATTATTTTTTAACCTGATTTTTATTGCTGAGTTATATGCATTCCTATATACTGGAGATATTGACTTCTTGGGTATATGCTTCTCAAATATCATCTCTCGGCAGGTTGTGCTTGGGATTTGATGGAGGTTTCCTTTGCTGTTGGCTTTGCACAGGATGAGCTTTTTAGTCAGGTGTGGTCCTGTCAGTCTACCCCGGCTTTTCTTTCTCTGGTCGTTAGCATTGAGTTGTGGCTGATCTTTTCACCCTCTCTTCCCATTGCCAAAGGCCTGGTGGTGCTTTTCAGTGGGTTTTCATTCTGGGAGAGCAGAGTTGTCAAGTGTTAGTAATATGGATACTGTTCAATCTGTTTTGCAGCTGAGGACATAAACTCTGTGGTAAGTAGCTAACTTGTAACTAAATCAATGGAAAAAATGGAACCAGACCCCAGGCCTCCAGAGTTTTGAGTTCTGCTTTGTTTGTGTGATCTAATAAGAAAGTAAAACAGAAGGTGGCACCAAGCGCAAGGACCGGCATAAGGATCCTGGTTCGAGGACCGGCATAAGGATCCTGGTTCGAGCCCCCGGCTCCCCACCTGCAGGGGCGTCACTTCACAGGCGGTGAAGCAGGTGTCTGTCTTTCTCTCCCCCTCTCTGTCTTTCCCTCCTCTCTACATTTCTCTTTGTCCTATCTAACAGTGATGACGACACCAATAACAACTACAACAATAAAAAACAACAAGGGCAATAAAAAGGGTAAATAAATAAATATATAAAAAATTATATATATAAAAAGAAATCCAGAATCGTGGGATTCATTTTGATTCAGATGTGAGATTTAAAAAAATTTTTTTAAGCTATGTTTATTTATTTATTGTATAGAGACAGCCAGAAATCTAGAGAGTAGGGGGAGATAGAGAGGGAGAGAGACAGAGACACACCTGTAACACTGCTTCATTACTCACAAAGCTTCCCCCCTGCAGGTGGTGACTGGGGACTTGAACCCTGATCCTTGCGCATTGTAACATGTGCACTCAACCAGGTGTACCACCACCGGCCCCGAGATTTTTTCCCCCACATATCAAAAGCAAAATTAAAAGTTCCTGAATTTGCCAGTTTTTGTTCTGCATCTCCAGGGAGGAGTTATTACAAAAGCAGAACACCAGGGGGAGCTAGTTTCCTTACTTATACAGGGAGGGCCGGCCCACCTGTTGGGAATAATTCATGATTTTAAAGCCAGGATAGCTTCTCCTTACAGCAGTGTGAAGTTGTGGGAGTTACCTTAAAATACATATGCTGTATGTCTGAATCGTCTTTAAGTTGATCTTTTTTTTTTTAAGAATTACTTACTTACTTTATTTATTTTTTCATGAGAGAGATAGGAGGAGAGAAAGAACCAGACATCATTCTGGTACATGTGCTGCCGGGAATCGAACTCAGGTCCTCACGGCTGAGAATCCAATGCTTTATCCACTGCACCACCTCCCGGACCACAAAGTTGGTCATTTTAAGTAGTATTCAGAACTACTGAAAATAAATAAATAAATAAATTCTTCTAGCGTTTACCCTTCTTCTGTAGCCAGTCAACAGCGTCAGGTTGAGCCTGATGTCAAGTTTCGAGACCTCCTTTGAATCTGGAGAGGTGGCAGTCGTTGACTATGTGGGTCATAGTCTGTCTGGAGCCGCAGGGGCAGTTCGGGTCGTCTCTGGCTCCCCAGCGATGGAACATAGCGGCGCACCGGCCATGGCCTGTTCGATAAATAAATAAAGGCAATGGCTTTGCAACGAGATCACTATCAGTAAGCCTGCGACTGGAAGCTTTTCTTTAAGACAAAGATTCACGATTTTATCTGATATGGAATTTTTGAAAAGGAGCATGGGAACCTAGATGTAATAAAAAAAAACTTGTAGGCACAGATATATTAACTTAGACTTAAGTTAAGCTAAAGGGAAAAAATGCACAACACAGAGGCAAAAAAAATTAATAAAACACAGCATTAAGTTAAAAAAAAAGCTAAAGGTAACACCTTTTAACTCTACTGTTCAAAGGCTTTGCGTCGTGGAAACATGGTATCTGCTAAGGATACATTTGTCCTTCTTCAAAGAACAATGATCTTAACTCATCTTATGTTTGGGATAGTTATACCTGGGGGCGGGAAATGGTACTTTTATACTAAAACTTTCTGTCAGCAAGGCTAACTCAGAATTGGTCACAGAAAGTTAAGACCTGAGCCTGTGCTCTGAGCTGCTTCCTATCTCCTCCCGTGTCTCCTGTCATCTGTGCACGTAGGTCCCAGGGATCTGTTCCTGCAGTCAGGATGGTTTAGAATTGGGATCACAGGGAGTTCTGATCCGTTCATATTCTAGATGCTTGGAGTGAACATCACAAACCAGATCCCTCTCTAGGTTAGCCAACTTCCTACTGTTCTTTACAGTTTGCAAGCTAATAATAAAAATGGATTTTTTTTTTTTTTGCTCCAGGGTTACTGCTGGGGCTCAATGCCTGCACCATGAATCCACTGCTCCTAGAGGCCATTTTTTTTCCCTTTTTGTTGTCCTTGTTTTGTTTTGTTTTATTGTTGTTGTGGTTATTACTATTGTTGTTATTGATGTCGTTGTTGGCTAGGACAGAGAGAAGTGGAGAGAGGAGGGGTGTTGTATGCTTTACATTGGGTTGTTCTAGCTCTCCCCCTGCCAAGAAAATTGGTTCAGTCCTGCTAGTTTCGCAGGCCCGCTTGTCCCCGCCCCCAAGGAACCCCGAGAGAGTTCCAGAGTTGCAGAGTTCGAGAGTGCTTGGCGCCACTGCGGGGAAAGGAGGCAGGAGAGTTCTGTTTGGTGATTAGTTTGTCTTAGTTTATAAATCGTTGTTCCTGAATAAAGAAATACAGCTTCCCTGCCCAGCCGTGTGTCTGAGGGTCGTGAAGCTAGCCTGGCCAGCTGGAGCCTCCAAATTATAACAACAGAGGGGAAGACAGAGAGGGGGAGAGAAAGATAGACACCTGCAGACCTGCTTCACCTCCTGTGAAGTGACCCCCTGTAGGTGGGAGCTGGAGGCTCGAACTGGGATCCTTGCACCGGTCCTCGCGCTTCGCAGCATGTGTGCTTAACCTGCTGAGCTACTGCCCGACCCCCTAAAATGGACGTTTTTTTATGCGATTGGGAAAAAAAAAAACAGTAACAGTGTCATGATGTGATAATCTCTTAAAATTTCAACTCCAGTGGTGGACGTGCATTTTTTTTAAAAAAACTTTTTTATTATCTTTATTTATTGGATAGAGACCGCCATAAATTGAGAGAGAAGCAGGAGAAAGAGACTGGGAGAGAGACAGAGAGACACTTGTAGCCCTGCTTCACCACCCATGAAGCTTTCCCCCTGCAGGTGGGGACTGGGGGTTTTGAACCCAGGTCCTTGCACTTTGTAACATGTGTGCTCAACCAGGTGCACCACCACCTAGCCCCCGGACGTACATTTTTACTGAAACATTCATGCTCAGTCATTTACTTGTTTCTGGCTGCTTTTAACAAAAAGGGCAGCATTGGTATAGCCCTAAAGCCTGACATTATCTGGGTGTTTATAGGAAAAGATTGCCCACCTGTTGGCACAGTGAGACTTTGTGTTTACTTAGAAGTCAGAACAGGCCTAAGACTATTCAATAACAAATGTCATCAACTAGTTTCACTCTATATAAAAATTTTATGGCTACCTAGGGTTATTGCTGGGTGTCCACTGCTCTTGGAACCATTCCCCTTCCCCCTTTTCTTTTTGGATAGGTAGGGGGGTGGAGAGAGAGAGAGAGAGAGGAGAAACATCTACAGCACTGCTTCACTGCTCATGAAGTTTCTTCCTGCAGGTGGGGACCAGGGGTTTGAACCTGGGTCCTTTCTCATGGCAATGTGTACTCTACTGAGTGTACCACAGCCCAGCCTCCCACTGAATATTGTTAACAGGCCTAGTTCTTACTCTGTGGTGATCCTATTTCATTCATTTTTTTTTTCCATTAAGAAATAAATCTATGGTCCGGGTGGTGGCACAGTGGATAAAATATTAAACTCGTAAGCCTGAGGGGTCCTGAGTTCAGTCCCCAGCAACACATGTACCAGAGTGATAGTGATGTCTGGTTCTTTCTCTCTCCTCCTATCTTTCTCATAAATAAATAAAATCTTTTTAAAAAGTGAGAGAAAGAAATCTGACAATCATTTTAACTCTAGTAGTTAAAAAGATTTTATAGAAAGTTAGGTCTTTGAAATGATTCTTCTGAGTTTTTTAAAATATTTATTTATTCCCTTTTGTTGCCCTTGTTTTATTGTTGTAGTTATTATTGATGTTGTTGTTGGATAGGACAGAGAGAAATGGAGAGAGGAGGGGAAGACAGAGAGGGGGAAAGAAAGACAGACACCTGCAGACCTGCTTCACCGCCTGTGAAGCGACTCTCCTGCAGGTGGGGAGCTGGGGGCTCGAACCAGGATCCTTACACCGGTCCTCGCTTTGCACCACGTGCACTTAACCCACTGCGCTACCGCCCGACTCCCCTTCTTTGAGTTTTATGAGACTGACGCGCTGCCCACTGCGCTAAGGAGGCAGCTCTTCTTTGAGTTTGAATGACTTCACTAGAATGAAATGATGGATGCTGAGGGCTGGGAGGCAGCTGGCCCAGCAGAGGGCATGGCCTTGCTGTGTGAGGCCTTGGCACCATATGGGACATGGGTGATGCCAAGGGAGCTCTATGGCTAGTGAAGTAGTGCTGTGCTCTCTCTCTCTCTCTCTCTCTTATCCTCCAGCGTTATTGCTGGGGCTCGGTACCAGTGCGAGGATCCACTGCTCCCATGGCCATTTTTTTCCCCATTTTACTGGATAGGACAGAAAGAAATTGAGAGAGGAAGGGGAGATAACAGAGGGAGAGAGACAGAGAGACACCTGCAGACCTGCTTCGCAGTTTGTGTGGTATCTTCTGCAGGTGGGGAGCCGGGGTCTTGAACCTGGGTCTATGTGCACTTAACCAGTGCACCACCACCTGGCCAACTCTCTCTTCATTTAATTAATTAATCAATTAATTAGTTTTTTTTTTTTTTTTTTTTTTTTTTTACCAGAGCACTGCTCAGCTCTGGCTGATGGTGGTGCAGGGGATTGAACCTGGGACTTCAGAGCCTCAGGCATGAGAGTCTCTTTGCATAACCATTATGCTATCTACCCCCACCCCTTGATCTCTCTCTCTCTCTCTCAGAGAATGGAAGGATGAAAAAAGCTAGGCTGGGGAGGCTTGCTGAATGGTAGTGTGCAGGTCTTAGACACATTGCCTGCCACCACATAAAACATTAAAAAAATATATTGAGTCAATAACAAAAAAAAAAACACACTGGCCAGTCTCTTTAAAAAAAGAAAAAGAAAGAAAAGCCATATATTTATTGAAAATCTAGAAGTACCAGAATACCGCTAATACAGAACAGAATCAATAATCCTGTTTGAGTTTTTTTCTAAACATTTAAAACCTTGATTGTTGACATTGTTGAAATTGGCATACTTTTTTTTTCTCCTCCATGCAGCTAACAGAAGGGACTTAACAGATTGTTCAGAAATCAATATAAATATTAAATTGTATTGAACATTCATAGTAAAAACAAACAAACAAAAATGTTGTAAAGTGCTGTGAAGTCACATGTCTGCAGAACTGCCACAAGCCCTCCTTCCTTTTCGGGCAGTGACATTTGCTACATCCACCTTGGTTTAGGTGTCTATTTCTGACTGACACTTTGTCGTTTCCTCCCCCCACCCACCCCAGAGACTTACAGATTGTCCTATTTCTATGGCTGAGAAAATGTTACACAAAATATAGCAGGCGGTGCAGAAGTATGCCACTTTCCTTTCAGTGCAGAGAAATAGTCAAGCTTGCGTGTACCTGTAACCAAGCTCGACTTGTTCTAATTTTCCCCCCTGAGTTGTCCTGAATTAACAGTAAAAAAAAAAAATGAGTGAAAGAACAATAAGCATTGACCATTGTCTGTTGTTATATGAGATTCTTCCCAGGTGAGTAAGAAGTCCACCTGTCACCCTCCCTTTTCCTGGACAGAAAACGGCTAGTGAGAAATACTATTTCTGTAGTGTCACTACAGAAATAAAATAAAAAGCCACGTTACCCGATAACTCATCTAAGTTATATCTGATGTAAATTGCGACTTGTGACGGTGAAGTGAACGCCTCTGCTGCTCTCTGTAAGACAGATGCAGAAATGCTTCCATGGCTTGGTATTGTTTAAGTAGATAATCATAAATGCTCCCACAGTTCAGTGAGATAGCACTCTCATCGAGGATCCTCAAGTATCCCTAGGTGATGGAGACAGATTCGAAGAGATGCTGGTACGGTCTCTTCTCCTTACCTAGTGCCTTTAAAGAATCATTCGAACCTGGCCTCCTGTGAACACAGCTTTATGAGCTAAGAGCATTCTTTGAGGCATTCAAGGGATTGCAGAAAGGAGGTAAAAATGATGCTAGGTTTTTTATTTCTTTGTGATTACTTTCATTATCCTAGAATAACTTAATAATAAATAGTGGTTTAAGTTAAGGACATTACAATTACACATTTTGAATTATTCAAAGCAAAAGGAGACATGCTTTTAATGTCATTCTATCTATTTTGTATTGGAATACTTCTAGTAATGACTGGCCATAAAAAAAGAGTGGTCATCTTTTTCTCTTTTTTTTTAATTGAAAGAGTGGTAATCTTCACATTTATGAACTTCAATGTTTTAGATCTATGTTTACTTTTTCTGTTTACTAGTCAAGATATATGGTCTGAGACTATACCTCATATCTTTGGAGTATCTGGAGAATTAAGATTTTTTTCATGGAAACTTTAGCATTTTTTTCAAAGACGTTTAAATAATTTATTATGAAAATGAAGAAAAATTCAAAATGATTAAAGAAATTTTCGTTTTGAATGGGCAGTCTTATTTTACTGATCTGGGCTAGATGTCATTTTATACGATCATCTGTCCCATGCGAGAGCTCTTTAAAAGCTACTTTGCCAATTCCTGTCACTGTTTTAAAGTCGGACCGTGAGCGTTCAGAGTCCTTCTTTGCAGTGATACTGGATGTAGCTACATTTACATATGGAAGAGTGTTTGGTTGTTTTGTTTTGGCTTAAAAAAAAGAAATCTTAGAAAGGAAGATAGAAAGCTGTTGGCAGTGGAGTTCACACCTACATTCCGTTTGCGCTGAGCAGGGGCCCGACGCCCTCCTCCCGTACCCCCCTGGCCAACAGGGCGGCCGAGGCAGTTGGCTAACAGCATGTCATACTGCCTCCAGTTTCCTGTGAACTTTGTGCTCATTTTTCCCAAGGTCCATTTCCAGAAAGTCTTCAGGTATGTCTTGTAAAGCTTTCCCACGATGGGCCTCTGCCTCTGCCTTTTCTTCCCCTTCCTGTTGCTGCTGGCAGAACCCCTTCTTGCAGGGCCTGACGAGTGCCAGGCACAGGGTGGCCACGAGCATGCCCGCGGCACACGAGTAGAAGGCTCTGCTGTAGCTCTTGCTGCGGTCCACCAGCAGACCTGGGAGGAAACATCAGCACCTGTTAGCAACGGGACGCACCCCCTCGCCCAAGCAGCCTTCGTAACCAGACGCCTGGCTTTCCTTTGTCCTAGTTTTGTTTTTCTAAAAGTGGGGGGGGGACAAGAGTATTTTAGGTAGGCATCTTTTCAAGACTGGAGAGGAGAAAGAGAAGGTGGAACAGTTCAGTCCTCGACGTTATGTATGCCAGGTGATGCTCTGCTCTGGTTCTTCCTTTCATTCTTTCTTATTTTTTTGCCTCCAGGGTTATTGCTGAGGCTCAGTGCCTGCACTCTGAATCCACTGCTCCTAGAGGCCATTTTATTCTCATTTGCTGCCCTTGTTGTTTATCATTCTTGTTATTATTATTGTTGTATTACTGTCATTGTTGTTGGATAGGACAGAGAGAAATGGAGAGAGGAGGGGAAGACAGAGGGGGAGAGATAGACACCTGCAGACCTGCTTCACCGCTCATGAAGCGACTCCCCTGCAGGTGGGGAGCTGGGGGCCCGAACCGGGATCCTTGCGCCAGTCCTTGTGCTTTGTGGCACCTGTGCTTAACCTGCTGTGCCACTGCCCGGCCCCCTGGTTCTCTCTTTCTGTCTCATAAATCAGTAAGTAAATTGCCGACATAAGCTAGTTGGTCCTGGGAGAGAACTCTGACACGAGTCACTCAGATGTACGCTCCTTTGAAAAGGCAGTATTCTTTTTTTCTCCTCACCAGAGCACTGCCCAGCTCTGGCTTAGAGTAGTGTGGGGAATTGAACCTGGAACTTTGGAGCCTCAGGCATGAGTCGCTCTGCATAATCATTATGCTGCTGTCTCCCTCGCCCGAAAGGCGGTATTCTTAATAGAGGAAAGAGCTTTATTATTTTCACTTGCATTCACTTCAGGTACCTCTTAAATGTGAGGTAAAACGTCTAATCACGTGGTCCAGGAGGTGGCGCAGTGGTAAAGCACTGGACTCTCAAGCATGAGGTCCCGAGTTCAATCCCCAGCCGCACATGTACCAGAGTGATGTCTGGTTCTTTCTCCTCCTTTCTCATTAGTAAATAAAAATAAAATTAAAAAAATGTCTAATCACAATAACTCTGAGGACCTATTCAATACATACTCATGTCCTTTCTACAGGAAAATACTCTGGACTAGTTAATGAAGTGTAGTTGCATGCATGGGGGAAGCTTCACCAGCAGTGGAGCAGTGCTGTAATATTTCTCCTCTCTCTCTCTCTCTCTCTCTTCTGCTCCCCACCTGTAGAGGGGGAGGCTTCATGAGCAGTGAAGCAGGTCTACAGGTGTCTTTCTCTCTCTCTCCCTCCTCTCTCAATTTCTCTCTGTCCTATCAAAACAAAGTAATAGAAAGAAAAAGAAAGAAAGAAAGAAGAAGTGGCTGTTGGGAGAAGTAGATTCGCAGTGGCAACAACGAGCCCCAGCGATAACCCTGGTAACAGTAAAAACAGAGAGAAGACGGGGAGGGGAGGGGAGGGGAGGGGAGGGGAGGGGCGAAGAGACAAAGCAAAACACCAGGGCAGCTTGGACAGCAAAGGCTCTAATCCTAACTTAGCCATTTTCCACATGACCACTGGCTTACATTCTTTGGTTTTTAGTGTCTTCAGATTTAAATTAAGATGACTGACTGAGGTCATCTCTAATTTTTTCAGCACTAAAATTCTATAGAGGCATGTAAGTCAATGTTTCTCTCTTTTTCCTTCTTTCTTTCTTCTTCTTTTTTTTTTTTTTTAACAGAACACTGTTCAGCTCTGGCTTATGGTGGTGTGAGGGATTGAACCTATGAACTTGGAGCCTCAGGCATGAGGGAGTATCTCTCTCTCTGTTTAAGATTTTTATTTATGTATTCATGAGGAAGACAGGATGAGAGAGAGAAAGAACCAGGGATCTCTCTGGTACATGTGCTGCTGGGGATTGAACTCAGGACCTCATGCTTGAGGGTCCAATGCTTCATCGACACTGTGCCACCATCCAGACCACAGGATAGTCTCTTGGCATAACCGTTATGCTATCCACCCCCTCACCCCCACGCTGGATGTTTCTGAAGCGTTCAGTTAGCCCAGTGGATAAGGGGATGCTAGGTAAGGACTCAAGTACACCTTGTGTGTGGTTCTGGGCTAGGACCCAACGGCCCACCCGATGCCAAGCACGTGCTCTGCTGCTGACAGACCCCCTCCACCCCCCGCCCGCGGGGTCTGTGTTCTGAGCACTGAAATTACCTGCAAGGGGTGGCCCAGCCAGTCCCGATAGGCTCTGAATGAACACATAGACTCCAGCCGCCGAAGGCATCTTCTCAATTCCCACGACGTCATCTTCGGCCAGCAGTGGAATGTGCGTCCCGGCTACCGTCCCAACCATACACCCAAAAAAGATACTGCAGGACATCAGACCCCAGAATTCAGTAGCGAAAGTAAAGGCGAACAGGGACACGGTCAATAAGATGACGCAAATGAGCTCAATGTAGATCTTACGAATAGGCTCTCTGTTTAGGACAAAACCAGCTCCGACTCTTCCAATGACCTCGGCGATCGCCATGGTGGACAGTAAGTAGGCGGCCCGGTGCTGCTCGAGGCCCAGACTGATGCCCAGAGGGATGATGTATAGGGAAGGTGCAAAGAACCCCAGCGTTGCAAAGAGGCCAAATAAAGCGTAACAGATGAAACTCTTCTCTTTCAGGATGGAGAAGTCCAGAAGCGGGGCTCTGCCGGGGCCCTGCTTTGAGCTGGGATTTACCAGGTTCTGCTGTATGTCCCCCTTGGGCTCCGGTTCTGCACTGGCGTGACTAGGCCCATTTTTAGGTGAGGTAGTGAGCTCTACTCCTGAGTCAATGGAATCGATGGAGGTGCGTGTCTTCTCATTCTCAAGCATGTACTGCGCTTCTCTGCGAATTTCCCACCCGGCGGTTTTGGGCAGCCCCGGAGGAGGTCTGATGACAATGGGTCTCAGCAGGGCCCCACAGATGACGATGTTCAGCTGCATCAGGCCCATGAAGAGGAGGCTGAGGCGCCAGCCGACGTGCTCCTTCAGAGCTGTGATGGCTGAGATGGGCAGGAACGAAGAGGAAAAGACACCGCAGGTCAGAAATGTACTGGAGATCCAGGAGGAAGCACGGAGCGGCCAGAGGGATTCTGATTGAGTGGATTTAGTCATGGTCTCTGCAAAGTTACTCCATCGTAAGGAGTGCAGGCAACCTGAGTGGTCCTCTACCCCGGGTTCTGGGGGTTTTGTGAGTGAAAAAGGAGACAATCTACTTGAATCTTACAACAAAAACCTTTCAACTCCAAGTCTCCAGAAGAGTATTGGAGGTGTATGCTGTCAGGTAGAGGCGTAGGAGACAGAATAAGGGGGCCGGGTGGTGGCACCCCTGGTTGAGCATGCACGTCACAGTGCGCAAGGACCCGGGTTCAGGCCCCCGGTCCCTGCCTGCAGGGGGAAAGCTTCACAAGGGGTGAAGCAGGGCTGCAGGTGTCTCTCCGTCTCTCTCCTTCTCTCTCTCCCCCGCCCCTCTCAATTTCTCCCTGTCTCTATCCAATAATTAATAAATAAATTTATAATTAAATAATTAATAATTCAAACAAACAAAAAAAAGAAGTAGGGTAAGTTGCTGATATTCTGTCAAGGTTTGGCAGACAGTGGCCGGCGAGCCAAGCCCACTCTGCTGTGTGTTTCTGCTAAGAAGCCTGATGGGAAGGTGGCCCCTTCTGTGGTCACTTTTGTACGGAGCAGAGGAATTGCAACAGATGCTTAGAGGCCATGAGGCCAAAGACATTTACTATATGGCTTTAAAAAAAAATTGCCAACCACTGAGCTGGCTCATGATATATCCTCATTCAAACCTTAGTTTGAATAAAACATAAACCAATAATCTTAAGGCTCAGAGGGTTATCCCGATATACACTGATACTGCTCTTCCGTTTCTGCCACGGGGAAGGTCCCTAACTACTGAGTGCTTCTTCCTGCCGGTCACAGAAGGCTCCATAGTGTCAGGAAGGCAACACAGGCCTCACATGTTCTTAAAGTACCTTTTTTTTTTGTATATTTATTTTTTCTTTTTGTTGCCCTTGTTTTATTGTTGTAGTTATTATTGTTGTTATTGAAGTCATCATTGTTGGATAGGACAAAGAGAAATGGAGAGAGGATGGGAAGGGAAGACAGAGAGGGGGAGAGAAAGACAGACACCTGCAGACCTGCTTCACCGCCTGTGAAGCGACCCCCCTGCAGGTGGGGAGCTCGAACCGGGATCCTTACCCCGTTCCTTGCACTTTGCGCCAAGTGTGCTTAACCCGCGGCGCTACTGCCTGACTCCCAAAGTACCTTTTTTTTTTTTTTTGCCTCCAGGTTATCTCTAGGGCTCAGTGCCTGTACTAGGTAGAAATCCAATGCTCCTGGAAGCCATTTTTCCCATTTTGTCACCCTTGTTGTTGGACAGGACAGAGAGAAATCAAGAGAGGAGGGGAAGACAGAGGGGGGAAAGAAAGACATCTGCAGACCTGCTTCACCACTTGTGAAGCGACCCCCGTGCACATGGGGAACCGGGGGCTCGAACTGGGGATCCTTGCACCGGTCCTTGCGCTTCGTGCCATGTGCGCTTAACCCGCTGCGCTAACACCCGGCTCCCTTTAAAGTACCTTCTTAACCCAGAAAGGTTGGATGATGTCCATCCGCATTTCACTTAACTGTCTGCCGAGCCTGAGAGCTGGCGGTCAGGTAACTGATGCAGTCAGCTGGTTACTCCAAAGGCAGGCTTAGCAAGACAGGTGACGCTCCTTGGGGACTCTACTCATGATGATCGTGGCCCACCTACCTGGTGCAAAAGCAAACATAGCAAAGCATTCTCCCGTGGAGGCAACTGCGGTCACCACAGAGCGTCTCTTGTCAAAGTACTGTGACAGGATGGTCACCGTCGGGAGAAAGGTCAAGCAGTACCCCAAACCTGTGTGTGTGTTGGGGGGGAGAACAGTGAGGACCATATACAGACTGACAGCCAAAGGACACATTCAGACGATTCTGCAAAACTCTGGGATTTTCATGCCTTACTTATTTTTAAATTTTTTAATATTTATTTATTTTCCCTTTTGTTGCTCTGTTTTCTTTTTTAATTGTTGTTGTAGTTATTGCTGTCATCGTTGTTGGATAGGACAGAGAGAAATGGAGAGAGGAGGGGAAGAGAGGGGGGAGAAAGACAGACACCTGCAGACCTGCTTCACCGCCTGTGAAGCGACTCCCCTGCAGGTGGGGACCCGGGGGCTTGAACCGGGATCCTTATCGCCGGTCCTGGAGCTTCACACCATGTGAGCTTAACCCACTGTGCTACCGCCCGACTCCCTTGCTTTATTTTTTTAAATTGTAAGTTCTGGGAGACCAGTAATTCAGAATGGGCAGTTGTGGTATGTAGTCCAGCAAGATGAGTTCTGTTAAGGTCTGGAGAAGCTGTAACAGTTGTTGTGGGGATGCGGGGAGTATAAAGCTATTTTAAGACTCTCTTTGGAAATAAACCCTATGTACAAAATACATGAAAAATTGAAAGCGAATAAGTCTTTTAACTCAGGGGAGCCGGGTGGTGACGCACCAGGCTAAGCACACCTAGCACGAAGCACAAGGACTCATGCAAGGGTCTGGTTCCCCACCTGCAGGGGGGACGCTTCACTAGCAGCGAGGCAGGTCTGCAGGTGTCTCTCTTTCTCTCTCCCTCTTTTATCTCCCCCCTCCTCTATGTTTCTCTCTGTCCTATTCAACAACAAGAAAGAAAGAAAGAAAGAAAGAAAGAAAGAAAGAATGAAAGAAAGAAAGAATGAAAGAAAGATGGCCACGAAAGAGCAGTGGATTTGTGGTGCAGGCACCAAGCCCCAGCAATAACCCTGGAGGCAAATAAAACAATAAAATAAAATATTTTTACTCAACATACATATAAAAACATCACTTGTAAATAATATATGCTCTCCTCGTGAGAAAAAGGTCTTGAATCCCACCCCCCGCCCCAAGAAGTCTGGCTCATTGCAACCTCCCCCCCCCTACACACACACACAGCCCAGAATCCCTGGATCTTCATTTGCAAAATACTATGAGGCCATTAGGAAACTCCTGACATGTTGTCTCTATGCAAAAGTGTGTCATGACTTTTTCCAACAACCCAATAATTAAAGAAACTCAGATCTTACTTTGTGAAAGTGATGTCTTTGGTTGAAAGCTATAGAAGTCATTTGAATTGTTAGTAAATATTAAAGATTCTTGGGCATTTTGTTTCTCTTGGAGTCCATATAGTTCAGTTCAAAACCACTGATCTGAGACATTCATTAAAAGAAAAAAAAGGAGTCGGGCGGTAGCGCAGCAGGTTAAGCGCACGTGGCGCAAAGCACAAGGACCGGCTTAAGGATCCCGGTTCAAGCCCCCGGCTCCCCACCTGCAGGGGCGTCACTTCACAGGCCTTGAGGCAGGTCTGCAGGTGTCTTTCTCTCCCCCCCCTTCCCCTCCTCTCTCTCCATTTCTCTCTGTCCTATCCAACAACAACGACAACAAGAATAAGTACAACAGTAAGACAACAGGGAATAAATAAATATTTTTTAAAAAAGAAAAAATGCACTTTGGGTTTCGTTTTTTTCCCTTCTTTGTTTATTTTTTTTAATAGTTGAAATTATCTTTATTTATTGGATAAAGAAAGCCAGAAATCAAGAGGGGAATGATATATAGAGAGAAACGGAGAGACACCTGCAGACCTGTCTCACCACCACTCACAAAGCTTGCAGGTGGGGGTCAGGGGCTCACACCCGGGGCCTTGGGCACTGTAACAGGTGTGCTCAACCAGGTACACCACCACCCAGCCCCACCTCCTTTGTTCTTCAAGATAGCTAGAGAATTGTTTATTGTTTTAATACTTTATGGTGGTTCAGGGATTGAACTTAAGACTTTGGAGCCTCAGGCATGAGAGTGTTTGCATAACCATCATGCTACCCCGCAACTCCCCAGTCTAGAGAATGTTTAAGTCCAGAAGAAGAAACCTACCAGAAATAATGCCGATTGCAATGTACATCTGGTAAACCTGTTGTGCGAAGGAGGCTGTCGCCATCCCTGTGCTAACCAGCAGGCCTCCGGCCATCACCACCAGGCGGTGTCCGAACTGGGTGGTCAGGACAGTGGACAGGGGTGCTGTGTCAAGAGAGAGCAGTGCCATGTGTTAGCTCGGAGGACTGAGTGCTGCTCATTTAGATAAGATTCCGTCTTCAGGGCTGGGGAGACAGCATAATTGTTATGCAAAACACCTTTCAAACCTGAGACTTTGAGGTCCCAGGTTCAATCCCCGCAGTCCCAGCATAAGCCAGAACTGAGCAGTGTTCTGGTTTCTTTCTCTCCCTCCCTCCCTCTCTCTCTCTCTCTCTGTCTCTCTCTCTCTCAGTATCTTTCCTTCTGTATCTACTCTTTCTCATTAAAAAATAAACAAAAAAAAAAAAGATTCTATCTTCAGTGTGCTGGATATAGACAATGCTGTAAAAATATATACTACATTTCTTTGGGGGGGGGATGAGGGGTTAATGGTTTACAGTAAATACAGTTGCAGGCACATGTGTAAAATTTCTCAAACACTCTAACCGCCTCCCCCACCATCATGCACCAGGACCTGAACAACACCCCCCCCCCCCACACACACACACAAAGCCCTTTACTTTGCTGCAATACACCAAACTGAGTCCAAGTTCTGCTGTGTGTTTTCCCTTCTGTTCTTATTTCTCCACTTCTGTCTATGAGTGAGATCATCCCATATGCATCCTTCTCTTTCTGGCTTCATATATATTAACTACATTTTATGCACAGGTTTTTTTTTTTTGAAGCAGCTTAGGATGTAATTCAGTAGTTGTTCAAATCTGATGACATTCTTCTAGCTGCTGAAAGAGAAAGCCAGAGTAGCAGTCTGAGACGGAGCGCTGTGTTTTCCCGAGGAAGACTTTGCTCACCTAGGCTTCCACTTCATGTTCCTCTAAACGTGGCGTTACCTGGGCCGCTTGCGCCCTCCCCTTTGAGTCACTGCTTTGGAATGCTTTGTTAAGCCATTTTATTGGGGCTGGGGGTGGGAGATAATGGCTTATAGTATCGCTACTGGTATGTGGGTTCAATTTCTCATTTCCCTGTTTGGGTCATTTTTTTAAATTCAATTCAATTCAATTTTTTTTTTTTTTTTTTTTTTTTACCAGAGCACTGCTCAGCTCTGGCTTATGGTAGTGTGGGGGATTGAACCTGGGACTTGAGAGCCTCAGGCATGAAAGTCTCTTTGAATAACCATTATGCTGTACCCCCACATTTTTTTTTTTAATGGAACTCCATTTAGGATTAAATTCTAGATTAGTTTCACTGAACCTGTTCTGAAAATGAGCTGTGATGAAAGTATGGTGAATTTTCAGCTATAGATGCCTGAAGCTTGACAGCTAGAGGAGCGATAGTCAAAGTGGCTTAAGAATCAATTTACGATGTGAGGCTGGGCTGGTTGTGACCTCTGTCAACTCACTGATCACCAGGGTGGATTCGGCTGAGCTGGCTGGCTGGGCGGGTGTTCCTGTCCTCCTTCAGGGCTCCGCGTGTGTCCCTCCTGGGGCCTCCTCAGTCAAAGAGGATGACCTTCCCCTTCCCCAAATAGAGATGCACCCGTCTTGGGCCCAGGGAATCGGAGTAGCTGCGCTCCCCTGCTAGAACCTCCAGACAAGCTCTCCAAGAATCATAATTTACATCAGCTTCTGTGTGCTGTCTCCCCTAGGTATTTAAACCTGGCGATTAGTCTCTTTGTTGTATGTTACTTGGGCTAACACTGATACAGACTTGGGTAAACTGACATATAGGGGAACACCTGGGTCAAGGAAGAAAAAAATTTGAAAAAAAAACCACAATAATAAGTTTTACCCAAAGTTCCAGGTTCAATCCCCCACACCACTATAAGCCAGAGCTTAACAGTGCTCTGGTAAGTAATTAAATAAGTAAATAAATAAATTTTATTAGAATTAGTCTCTCTCTCTTTTAAACCATTAGTCTCTCTCTCTTTGCATAACCATTATGCTATCTACCTACCTGTCCATATGTCTCTTTGCTAGCAGAATATAAACTAATAATGACTATAGTATAGCTTCTAGGTTGGGGAACATACCACCAAGCCCCAGGAGGACACAGGTACCTTTGTTCAGGCCCCGCCATCTGTCTCTCTTCATCTGGCTGCTAAGTCATATCCTTGGTGGCAAATTGGTACTCTTGTAAGAAAAAACAACTATAGCTCATAAGGAAACCAGTATCATCACTGTAAGGTTGTATGTTGGCTTAAGGAGTTAAGTCCTAGAATAACAGCACTTAGAAGAAATAACTTGTGGGTGTAATAACATTAGTTAGAAATTTCTTGTTGACTGCATTGCTATTTTTGATAGTTAAAGAGCTAAAACTTGTGGGGACAGGCGGTAGCACATCGGGTTAAGCGCACATAGCGCAAAACTCGAGGACCAGCGTAGGGAACCGAGTTCGAGCCCCCGGCTCCCCCGGCTCCCCACCTGCAGGGGAATCGCTTCACAGGCGGTGAAGCAGGTCTGTAGGTGTCTGTCTTTCTCTCCCCCTCTCTGTCTTCCCCTCCTCTCTCCATTTCTCTCTGTCCTATCCAACAACGAACAACAACAAAACAAGGGCAACAAAAGGGAATAAATAAATATTTTTTTTAAAAAAAGAGCTAAAACTTGAGTCTAGGAGATAGCTCACTCCAGAGAATACACACTTACACACTTTACCAGGACTCAGGACCTGAATTTAAGCTCCTGGCCACCACCTAGAGGCACCATCCAAAAGGAAGTTTCATGAACAATTGAACAGTTCTGGAATTTCTCTTCTCTCTTTATTCAGAATTTTTTTTAATACCTTAAAAATTTTTTTTATTATCTTTATTTATTGATTGGATAGAGACAGTCAGAAATCAAGAGGGAAGGGAAGGACAGAGAGGGTGAGAGACAGAGAGACACCTGCAGCACTGCTTCACCACTTGTGAAGCTTTCCCCCAGCAGGTGGGGGCTGGGGGCTCGAACTCAGGTCCTTGTGCATTGTAACATATGCACTCAACCAGGTGCGCCACCACCCAGCCCCAATTTTTTTTTTAAGAGTGCACCAGAGTGGTCCGGGAGGTGGCGCAGTGGATAAAGCAGCGGACTCTCAAGCATGAGGTCCTGAGTTCAATCCCCGGCAGCTCATATACCAGAGTGATGTCTGATTCTTTCTCTCTCCTCCTATCTTTTTCATGAATAAATAAATAAAATCTTTTTTTTTTAAAAAAAAAGAGTGCACCAGGAGTGCTGGAATTATGTGGGCACAAAGCTCTGAAGGAAACAAACAAAACCTGAAGTTAGGAGTTTTTCTTTTTATTTAGATGACCCAATGCAACATTTTGGTTCTAATTTATTTATTGGTTTACCAGAGCACTTATCAGTTCTGGCTTGTGGTGGTGGTGGAGGGGACTGAACCTGGGACTTTGGAGCCTCAGGCATGAGAGTCTCTTTGCATAACCACTATATTATCTATACCTGCCTCTAATTCTAATTTATTTAAATAATGTTTCTGAGGTCAGTATTCTATAACTTAAAATTATCTTAATACTCAAGAGTCAGGCAGTAGCACAGCAGGTTAAGCAAAGCACAGGGACAGGTGTAAGGATCCTGGTTCGAGCCCCCGGCTCCCCACCTGCAGGGGAATCACTTCACAGGTGGTGAAGCAGGTCTGCAGGTGTCTGTCTTTCTCTCTCCCTCTCTCTCTGTCTTCCCCTCCTCTCTCCATTTCTCTCTGTCCTATCCAACAATGACACATCAATAACGACAACCATAATAACTACAACAATAAAACAACAGGGCAATAAAAAAGGGAATAAATAAATAAATATAAAAATTTTATCTTAATACTCCAATTGGAACTAAAAACTCTTTTATGAGACATGCCAGAGACAGTTAAGGTATTAATCCAAGTTAGACACTGGGATCTACCATCTCTGTTCTTTCAGAAAACTCTTGGTGTCATCTCTGACAGAGATGAATTGTCATGAGCTCCTGTAGGTATGTGTGGACTAAGCCTGTAGGGGACCCAGTGAAAATTAATGTTAAAACTATCCTCAGAGGCCAGAGAGATAGCTCCATGTGTAGGGTGCATGCCTAGCATGCCTGTGGCCCCAGTTTGAGCTCTTAGCAAGATTTGGAGATGCCAGGGCACTATCGAAGCTCAGGCGCTGTGGCATTTCTCTCTCTCTCTCTCTCTCTCTCTGAATTCCAAAAAGTTGGTGTGGTCACTTCAGCAGCACACATACTAAAATTGGAACAAAAACTGAGAAGATTAGTACGGCCCCTGTACAAGGATGACAAGCAAATTCGTGAAGTATTTTAGATTAAAAAAAAAAAGAAAGAAAGAAAAAGTTAGCCCAGAAGTGGTGAAACCATGCTTTTTTTGTGTGAGGCTTTGGATTCACAGGAAAAACAAAAACAAACAGAAGCTCGACTGTTTGTAAGAAGAATGAACCTGTGGAATCTAGCAGGGAAGTAGGTATTTGGGATTCATAGTCGTCTCTGGACAGTGATTGTGCTGTTACATTACTGTCTTCTACACACCTTCTCGTTTATTATCTGTCCACATCTGCGCATTTCCAAAAAATGTCATATGAGACCAGGTCTTAGTATGTAGTATGTCAAGTACTTGGATATTTTTGCTTGGCAAATTATTAGATTTTCACAGAATTGGGTTTCTGCTCTCGTCAAAGTGATCTGTAGAGCCCCCCCCCCCCCGTCTTCTCCAGCAATTTAACTGCTCAAGGTTAACTTTTAAGATTTTATTTATTTATTTATTTACTTATTTATTTATTATTGGGTAGAGATAAGAGAGAAATTGAGAAGGGAAGAGGAGACAGAGAGGGACCTGCTTCACCACTCATGAAGTTTTCCTCCTGCAGGTAGGAACCAGGAGCTTGAACCAGGTGCACCACCACCTGGCCCCTCAAAATTGACTTTTTCAGAGAGAGAGAGAGAGAGAAAGAGAGAGGTCCGGGAGGTGGCACAGTGGATAATGCATTGGAGTCTCAAGCATGAGGTCCCGAGTTCAATCCCTGGTAGCACGTGTACCAGAGTGAAGTCTGGTTCTTTCTCTCCCCCCCTATCTCTCTCACTTTAAATATTTTATTTATTTATTAATGAGAAAGATAGGAGGAGGGAGGGAGAGAGAGAGAGAGAGAGAGAGAAAGACAGAGAGAGAACCAGAAATCATTCTGGTATATGTGCTGCTGGGGATTAAACTCGAGACCTCATGTTCAGGGTCCAGTGCTTTATCAGACGCACCACCTCCCAGACCACTCTTCTCCTATCTCTCTTATGAATAAATAATTTTTTAAAAAAGTGAGAGGGAAGGAGAGAAGGGCAGACACTACAGCACAGAGGCTGCCTCCACTTGGCGGGAACTGGACTCAAACCTGCGTCATGTCCTTGGCAAAGCAGTACACTGCCCACGTGAGCTGTCCCGCTGGCCCAATCTTAGGAGTGTGCGGACAGTCAGTGCTGAAGGCCATCAGGGCTGGGGGATGGGGGGATGGCGGCAAACAAGGCCTCTTCTCCAGCACCTCTCAAGCCCCAGAAGACTGCATTGCTTAGACGGCACCACAAAGTGTCAGTAGTTCATACAAGGAGACTCAGCTGGCGCCATTATGCGCCCAGGAAGGCAAATTCAGAGAGGCCAGTGTTTACATGGTGTGTACGGCGCAGGGTGTACTAACCTGTGAATGTTAAGACGAACACACATATTGATATTATCCATGAGATCCTGCTGTCAGATTCATCAAAACTGTTCACCAAGTCATGAAAGAAGACACCAAATGACTTTATGACGCCATAGGTGAAGATTTCAACGAAGAAAAAAGAAACAGCTACCACCCAGCCCCATCCTCCATCAGGCACTTGGGTATAGACATTGGCTCTGGAACAAAGCTGTGATTTCTTCTGGGTCATTCTCAATCTGAAATAAAAAGTCAACACAATGAGACTGGCAGTGGGGTGAGGGTTGATGAGCCTAACAGTCTTGAACAAACACGGGAGAAGAGCTACTTACCACCTTTCTTAGGATGATGGATATTTAAAATCATGCGCAGTTAGGACCAGGGAGATAGCACAAAGGAGTGAGCACCAGACTTTCATGCCTGAGGCATCGAGGTCCCAGGCTCAGTCCCCAGTACCACCATAAGCCAGACCTGAGCAGGGGCCTGGTTTTCGCTTCTCTATGTCATTAATGTGTGTGTGTGTGTGTGTGTGTGTGTGTGTGTGTGTCTATTTAATTGCCGCCAGGGTTGTCGCTGGGGCTAGGTACCTGCACATTGACTCCACCACTCTTGGTGGCCATTTTTTTCTTTTTTCTTTGAGAAGACAGAGAGAAATTGAGAGGAACGGGGGAGACAGTGAGGGAGAAAGACACCTGCAGTATTTGCTTCATAGCTTATGAAGACTCCCCCTCCCCCTTGCAGATTAGTAGTGGGGGCTCGAACCCACGTCCTTTTACATGGTAATGTGTGGGCTTAACTAGGGGCACCACTGCCCAACATATATACTTAAAACCAACAACAGTTAATATATAGTCTCTGGTGATTTCTTTCTTTCTTTCTTTCTTTCTTTCTCTCTCTCTCTCTCTCTTTCTTAGCTATATTGATTTGCTAGAGAGAGATGGGGTGGGGAGGGGAAGCCAGAATACTAGCCATCTCTGGCACACTGGTGTTGGGAACTGAACCTGGCACCCCTAGGGCCTCAGGCATGCAAGTCATAGCGTATATTAAAATCAATTATAAAATGACACATGCATATATAAAACCTTCGTATTTGTCATGTGGATTCCCAAGGAATTTTGGAAGACTCTGGAGCTCTAAGTTAAATGGGGGGAAAATAAATATGCAATCACAACAGAATATATAGTTTGAGGCATTCTAGTGGTCACCAGACCAAGTGTCAATGCTGACCTTACCACCCCTTCAGACAAATTGGGGGGGGGGGTTGGGTGGTGGCAGACCTGGTGGAGAACACTTGTTACAATATGCAAGGACCAGGGTTCAAGCCCCTGGTCCCCACCTGCAGGGGGAAAGCTTTACGAGTGGTGAATCAGTGCTGCAGGTTATCTCTCTGCCTCTCTCTCTCTGTCTCCCCTTTTCCTCTCCCTTTCTTTCTTTCTCTTTCTCTCTCTTTCTTCCTTTCTATCTTTCTTTCTCTCTCTTTTTTTCCTTTTTCTTTGCCTCCAGGGTTATTGCTGGGGCCCACTGCTCCTGGAGGCCATTTTTTTCCTCCTTGTTGTAGCCTTGTTGTGGTTATTATTGTTATTGTTGATACCGTTTGTTGTTGGATAAGACAGAGAGAAATGGAGAGAGGAGGGGAAGACAGAGAGGGGGATAGAAAGACAGACTTCTGCAGACCTGCTTCACCGCCTGTGAAGTGACTCCCCTGAAGGTGGGGAACTGGGGGCTCGAACCGGAATCCCTACTGGTGTGCTTGTGCTTTGCGCCATGTGCACTTAACCCGAAGGTCTCTACTTACAAGGGGAAGCTTGCTTCCCTAAACAGTGTGGAACTGTGCTACTTCTCTTCCTCACCCTCTTAAAAAAAAAAAGTCAATGGGAACAGTGGAGCCATGTGGGCATTAAGCTCTGGTAATAACTCTGGTGACAAAAAAGTGGAAAAAAATTAAATAAAATTTAAAGGCATGGCCTGGGGGGGGGGGTGCTGTGCCTTATGCTAGGCTAGGCATCAGAGATGTCATAGTGAGAGGACAGAGAGATGGTCTCTGTCTCCGCGAATGCAAATTTTTGGCGGGGGGGGGGGGCGGGCGGGGAGTAGTGGTGGTAGTAGATAACATAATGGTTATGCAGAGAGACTATTCTGCCTGAGGCTCTGACATCCCAGGTTCAATCCCCCAACTACCATAAGCCAGAGCTGAGCAGTCCTCTATGGCTAAATAAATAAATAAATAAATAAAAGAATTTTGGGACTGAAGTGCCTCTTATTTAAAACCATCAGCCAAATCCTTCCAGGGGTCGATACATTTCTGACAAGTGACCAGGAATGAGTGGCCCCAAACCCAAGGCTTTATAGGTCCAGCTGTTCCAACCCTGATGGTGCTTCTAAGATCTTAAGAGTCGTGCGGCTAGGCAGGTGACTCAATAGGTAGATTTTCTGCCCTGAGTGCCTGGAACCTTGCGTTTGATCCCTGCCGCACCATGTGATTGAGAGGTGCTGTGCCCTCTCTTTCTCTCATGAATTGATCAGTCTTTTTTAAAATAAGTGACTTTGGGGGGTCGTGCGGTGGCGCAGTGGGTTAAGTGCACGTGGTGCAAAGCGCAGGGACCGGCCTAAGGATCCCGGTTCGAGCCCCCGGCTCCCCACCTGCAGGGGAGTCGCTTCACAGGTGGTGAAGCAGGTCTGCAGGTGTCTGTCTTTCTCTCCCTCTCTCTGTATTCCCCTCCTCTCTCCATTTCTCTCTGTCCTAGCCAACAATGACATCAATATCAACAACAATGATAACTACAACAACAATGAAAAACAAGGACAACAAAAGGGAAAATATAAAAAATATTTAAAATGTGACTTTTAGTTTTTTATTATTTTATTATTTTTTCTTTCTTTCTTTTTTTTTTTTTTTAAGTCTTTGTATCTTAGAGTATTATTTTCTTTTTTTTTTTATTTGGGAATTAATGTTTTACATTCAACAGTAAGTACAATAGTTCGTACATGCATAACATTCCCCAGTTTCCCATATAACAGTACAACTCCCTAAGGTCCTCTGAATCCTTCTTGGACCTGTATTCTCCCCACCCACCTTATTATTTTTTCTTAATCAGAGCTCTGCCTCTATTAAAGGTCCCTCCTCTCCGACCTAGCGCACAGCTTCAGGAGGGACATGTGCAGCGGTGAGGGAGGAAGGGACCACCTAGCCAGTCAGATCACCCTCACGTCCAATATTGTTATTAGCTCTTAACTCTATCTGTGAGTACAGGTAGAGTCTAATTCCCTCTTTTTTTTTTTTTTCCACAAAATCCAAAACACTGATCAATACAGGCAAAGACAGAGAGGAAGCTAGGCACCCATTTTCAGGACCGAAACACCATCTCCTCTTCATACAGACACTACCACCTGGAGGCCGGGTGGCGGTGCACCTGGTTAAGCGCACATGTTACAAGGGGAAAGCTTGGTGGTGCAGGGGATTAAACCTGGGACTTTGGAGCCTCACATATGAGAGTCTCTTTGCATAACCATTATGCTATCTACCCCCTGCCCAACTTCTGTAGTTTTAATAGAGACCTCAGGACCAACCTAAAAAAAAATATTAAGATAAAATTGATAAAGGACTCAAGACAGAAAAACTATATTCCTAGTTTAAAAATCACTTGGTATTAAGAGAAAATCTTTTTGGGTGGCACTGATTAATTGACTGATAGATTGATTTCTACTAGGGTTATTGCTCAGTGCCTGCACAATGACATCACTGCTCCCAGGGGCTTTTGTTTGTTTTCATAGAGGTAAATAACTGGGAGGGGAGAGACCTGCAGGACTGCTTCACCACTGGTGAAACTCCCCCTATAGGCGAGGCCGGGGGGTGAACCTGGGTCCTTGCACATGGTAATGTGCGTGTTCTAGCTGGTGCACCACCACTGGGCCCCTGGATGACATTCAGATGAGTGGGATTATAGGTTACAGTTTTTTAAAAAATTTTTATTATTTTTGCCACCAGGGTTATCACTGGGGCTCGGTGTCTGCACTACACATCCAATGCACCCGGAGGCTATTTTTTCCCTTTTGTTGCCCTTGTTATCATTGTTATTGTCGTCGTTGTTGGATAGGACAGAGAGAAAGGGAGAGAGGAGGGGAAGACAGCAAAGGGGAGGGAAAAATAGACACCTGCAGACCTGCTTCACCGCCTGTGAAGCGACTCCCCTGCAGGTGGGGAGCCAGGGGCTCGAAACGGGATCCTTACGCCGGCCCTTGCGCTTAGTGCCATGTGCGCTTAACCTTCTGCACTACCGTCTGGCCCCCAGGTTACAGTTTTTATTTAGCATTATTTTTTATTGTCTCTATTTACTTATTAGATAGAGGCAGCCAGAAATTGAGAGGGGAGGGAAGACAGAGAGGAAGAGAGACAGAGCAACACTGGCAGCCCTGCTTCACCACTTGAGGAGCTTTCCACCTTGCAGGTGGGGACTGGGGGCTTGAACACTGGTCCTTGCACATTGTAACATGTGTGCTTAACCAGGCACGCCGCCACCCGGCCTCCAGGTGGTAGTGTCTGTATGAAGAGGAGATGGTGTTAGCAGGCCAACTTTTCGGTCCTGAAAATGGGTGCCTAGCTTCCTCTCTGTCTTTGCCTGTATTGATCAGTGTTTTGGATTTTGTGGAAAAAAAAAAAAAAAGAGGGAATTAGACTCTACCTGTACTCACAGGATAGAGTTAGAGCTAATAACAATATTGGACGTGAGGGTGATCTGACTGGCTAGGTGGTCCCTTCCTCCCTCACCGCTGCACGTGTCCCTCCTGAAGCTGTGCGCTAGGTCGGAGAGGAGGGACCTTTAATAGAGACGGACCAGTCTTCAGTCAAGGGTGTACAAGTAGCTGGGCTCCCCTTCTAGAACCTCCAAACAAGCTATCAAGGTCCGAAATATTCATGTCGAGGAGAATTTACAGCTTATCATGTCCACCTCTGCCACCCTGAAATCCTGTTTGCTTTGTAAAATGAGGAGACTGAGCTCCAGAGACAAAAATATATTTAAAAAAAATTTTTATTCCCTTTTGTTGCCCTTGTTGTTTTATTGTTGGATAGGACAGAAAGAAATGGAGAGAGGGGAAGACAAAGGGGGGGAGAGAAAGACAGACACCTGCAGACCTGCTTCACCGCTTATGAAGCGACTCCCCTGCAGGTGGGGAGCCGGGGCTCAAACCGGGATCCTTATGTTGGTCCCTGCGCTTTGTACTGCCTGCGCTTAACCTGCCGCGTTACCTCCCGACAAAAAGATTTGACCAAAATGATCCAGAGTCAAATCTCTTCCCTCTTGGGGCGGGTGGGGTGTGTGTGTCTTTTTCTGTTTGTTTGTTTTGTTTTGTTTTCAGCCTATAGGCCAGCATTTTAAAGTCCCAGGAGGGAGATGTTTTGTACAGATGTGAAAAAAATTTACTTACAAAGATAAAAGTTATCTGCAGTCCATGTATAAAGAAAGAGGTCTATGGGTTGTTTTATCACTTAAAGATGTGACCTAAGTCATCTTAGCTCTCCGAGTTTGGATTTTTCCTTTTCTAATATGGAGTTTGAATCCAAGCATCTGTCAGGCTCTGGGAGTCAGCAGGCAGAATTCAGCCCCTTAGCACTGCAGAAAATGATGGAGTGGTACTCTGGTTACCTCTTTCTCAACAAGTCTAATTTTGCTTTATAACAGTCGGCCGGGACCAGGTGGTGACGCACCTGATTGAGCGCTTGTATTACAATGCGCCAGGACCCAGGTTCGAGCCCCTGATCACCTGCAGGGGGAAAGCTTTGTGAGTGGTGAAGCAGGGCTGCAGGTGTCTCTCTGTCTCTCTCCTTCCCTATCTCCTCTTCTCTCTTGATTTCTGGCTGTCTCTGTCCAATAAACAAAAACAAAACAAAACATGACAAAAAAACAGTCGGCTATCCAATTCCTCAGGCCAAACCCGGAGGCCCAAGGAAAGCAGCAAGCTGAGGGGGAAGTCCAAGCACTGGATGGTTCTTGAGAGTGAGGTGTAAAGGAGCTGACTGTTGGCGAGCTCCTTGGTGACAGCTGCCTGGAAGGAGGCTGGCCTTTGAGGGCTCCACTGACACTGACTTCCTGGATCTTCCCAGGCGTCCCTGTGTTTGCTCTTCTGACCTGGTTTGCTTCTTCTGACCTGCTGCTCTACTAAAACTAGACCCACACTTACACCCTTACTTTTTTTTTTGGGGGGGGGAAGAGGTTGTTTCTTTTAAGGCTTACTTTTATCTTTTTAATCCTTATTGGATAGAGACAGTGAGAAATCGAGAGGGAAGGGGGGACAGAGAGGGAGAGAGACAGAGAGCCACCTGCAGCCCTGCTTCACCACTCGCAAAGCTTTCCCCCTGCAGGTGGGGACCAGGGGAATCAAACCCCGGTCTTTGTACACTGTGACATGTGCGCTCAACCAGGTGTGTCACCGCCTGGCCTCAAGGTTTTCTTTTATCTTTTTTCTTTTTTCTTTTTTCTTTTTTTCTTCCAGGGTTATCACTGGGGCTTGGTGCCTGCACTATGAATCCACTGCTCCTGGAGGCCATTTTTCCTATTTTGTTACCCTTGTAGTTGTTATTTTTGTTATAGCTATTGTTGTCGGATAGGACAGAGAGAAGTGGAGAGAGGAGGGGAAGACAGAGAGGGGGAGAGAAAGACAGACACCTGCAGACCTGCTTCACTGCCCGTGAAGCGACTCCCCTGCAAGTGGGGAGCCGGGGGCTCAAACCGGGATCCTTACACCGGTCCTTGCGCTTCATGCCATGTATCCTTAACCTGCTACGCTACCGCCCGACCCCCAAAATCACTTATCTTAAACCCCATCTGCTGTAAAAGCAACGGTTAGTCATGGCAGCATTAAAGGAATCTTTTTTTATAAGGATAGGTCAGAAATTTGAGAGAGGAGGGGAAGACAGAGAGGGGGAGAAAAGGGTAGACACCTGCAGACCTACTTCACTGCTTGTGAGGTGTCTCCCCTGCTGGTGGACAGCCGGGGGGCTCGGACCAGGATCCTTTCGTGGGTCTTTGCGCTTCAGCACTATGTACCCTTAACCCGGTGTGCTGCCGTCCTGCCCCCCTATTAAAGGCATCTTTAAAAAAACTTTCTGCACAGGGTCACCGTTGGGCGTCTGCACAACTTCACACTTCCTGGTGGCCATTTTCTTTCGTTTTTGATAGAGGGCGAGAGACACAGACTGAGATAGAGGCGGAGGAGAGATACCACAGCACTGCTTGGGAAGCTTCCCCCTGCAGATGCTACCATGTGGTGGCCAGTGACTTGAACCGGCATCCTTGTACATGGTAATGTGTGCCCTACTGAGTGAGCCACCATCTGGACCCCCCCCCCCCCCATGTCGCCATTAAAGGGATCTTACAAAATTCTATACAGTGCTGGTTGCCAATGTTCTTCCAAGAGAAGTAGGACAAAATACTGGGTAATTTGAAGACTTTTCTATTAGCATTTGGTAATCTCAACTTTTTTTTTTATAGTTCTGATATGCTATTAAGTGTTTATATTGATCATGCCATGAATTCATAGGGAATGGGCTCCAGCAGCTCTGGTTTCTTTCCATTGGTTCTCACAAAGAGTGCTTCTCTGGGTGGAGCAGGCTGGCGCTTCAGTTGAACCCAAGTCCCCTTCTCTTTGGCTTCTTTTTTTTCCTGATCATTTTCCTTCACACGTTTCAAGAAGCTGTCTCTGCTCTTAGAGTGCTTAATATGCTCACTACGAACATGAATTCTCTTGGCAAGAATCTTGCCCTTTACTTGGTTGTTTAAAACAATACCAACAGCATGCTGGGTAACGTTGTGGACTCTTCCAGTTTTGCTATGGTAACATTTGTGAGGCATTCCTTTTTGAACAGTGTCCATTCCCTTTATATCTACAATATCACCTTTCTTATAGATCCGCATGTATGTGGCCAAAGGAACAACTCCTTGCTTTCTAAAAGGCCTAGAGAACATATAGCGGGATCCTCTCCTCTTTCCCTTTGTGTTAGTCATTTTGGTGATTTACTGGAAGATGGCTGCTCCAGCTGAAAGACGGTAATCTTAACTTTTAACTAGACAAGCATTCTTTCACAGCTTGAAAATCTACTATGCCTGGGAATTTCACTGTGACTTGATTCACTGATTTGACCTGGGGCACAAAGAATACAAAATATGGGCTTACTATGGAGTGTTAGTCCTGGGTCACTTAAGAACAAAGTTCAGAATGCAGGCTTGGGGTAGAAATGGTGATGGTTACATGGTTTAAATGGAGCCTGGCAAATGCATTGCCAACATCCTTTCTTAAAGGCGGAGCTTGGAAAGATCAGTTCTAGACAAGTTGTTTCCAACCTTAGCTATCAAAACCATTCAGTATTTGAATGAAGTTTATTTGAATTCTCTACAAAAACAACACCACCACCCAGACCTAACCAGCTGGCTGTCTAAGCAGCTTTGAGTCACTGGCTACACGCAATTCACCCATTTTACAAGCTCATGGTATTGAAACCTAAGCCCCTAATTTAAGTGTCCTCCTCAGGAGTTCCGCTGAAAAAAGTCTTGGTTTTGCCAACCACAAAAAGAAAACCCAAGGTTAGTGGGACTCCTTTGGAAGGTGCTTTCCCAGTGGACCGGTGTGTTTATTTACACACTGTAACTTTCTATCTTGGACACCCTCCCCTCAGTTATGAGAAGAGGTAGGTCTAAAGCCACTGGGCAGGATGTATTGTTGATTCAAAAAATGCCACGTAATGGTGCTCAGGCACAGGAAGATGCACCACCAGTTAAGAGATTTCAGCACAAGCACCTGGTGTTTTTCTCGCAAGCAAGACAATCATCTCTAACCATGATCTGCAAGATAGATTACTGAGAAACCCCGTCCCCAAGGTAGAGAAACCACCACCTCTTTTCTTGTAGAAAAAGCCGGCAGGCACGGACTATCTAGCTGCAAATAAGACCAGGTTGGCACGTTGCAATTGCTTTTCATCCTACTTGGCCCTGGGGAGCTGAGAATAAGAGCCTCTGTGTTGGTGACATTCCACACACCACCTAACAAACTTTCTGTCACCCATCTGCTTGAAAAAAGAAGGAAAACCTAAACGAACAAACAACCCCCCCCCCGAAACAAAACAAAACAAAACAAAACAACCAGAAGGACACCTCTACCTCTTCCCGCTGCAGAAATGCTGGGTGCTTTCCTGCCCGTGGGGAGCCTCAGAAAACCGCCAAGTTGAGTCGGACCAGTTGTCAGCCGCTGACAACTAACGGCCAAGGTGTAGCACCGTGTCTGCAGAGAAATCCCTGCCTCCCCCCACCCGCGGGTACCGGGTGGATGGGGCTGGACGGGCGCCCCCACTTTCCCCCCCGCGTCGCCTGGGTCGCCCCGCGCGCGCTCGCCCGGGGGAAGGCGCCCCTGACATTTCGCTCCCTCGACGCGCAGGCAAGTCGCCCGCGGAAAACCCGCAGCGCCCCGGGGCTCGCCCGCAGCTTCGGTCCTGGACAAGGGGCGGGGGGCGCTCGGAGGCCGGGCTGTCGTGAGCATTTCCCGGATCCCCAACTCTGCCGGCGCCACTCCGTCAACACGCCGCTGCCCGCATAGGGGCGAGCGCGTCATCCCGGTAGCCGAGCTTCCCCAACTGTCAGAATATATACATATGTAATATATATATATATATATATATACATATTTGTGGGAGGAAGGTGGGGGATTTAAAAACAAAACCGTGTCCAAAAGGTTCTGTGGTCTCCTTCACTTCCCAAACCCACCCTCCATCCCCCCAACTCCAAACACACACACACACACACACCACACCAACACTCAAAGTTTGCAACATGTAAAATATTAAAAAAAAAAAAAAAACCAACTCACCAAGTTAGAGGGCAGAGAATAAACCCAATAAGGCGGAGGCCGGGCCTCCCCTCCTTATAAGCCGCTGGGAAACATGAGAAAGGCTTAACCCCTTAGGGCGTGCGCGCCAGCCTATCGCAAGTTGGCTCCGGCGGGCGGACCCCCGCGCCCGCCCGGCCCGCTGCGCCCCCCGACTTCCTCGCCCCGGCAACCCCGGCCGCACCCTCCCTCCCGCCCCCCACCCCTGCCGCCTGCACCCCGACCCAGCCCCGCTCGCGGCTGCCAGTGCCCCGGCCCCACCAGCTGCCTATCTCTTATCCTATACCGGCTGCAGCCGGTCTCCGCCGGCCTCGGGGGCGCGCCGCCGACCATGTGCTGCGAGCGCCGAGCGCTGCCGGCCTGGTGCGCGCGCCGCCCCACGTGGATCGGGGCCGCGCCGGGCGCGCGCCCGCAGGCCGGGCCGGGGGGTCACGGAAGGTAACGGGGTTCCGATCCACTGTCCCCTCCCCACCCCGCGGGACCCCACCGGGGACTCCAGTTGCCCGGGGTCCGCACCCCCACGCCCCAAACCCGGGCGCGGCTGTGCGCGCCTGGCCCGCCCGGACCCCCGCGCTTTGCTGCACGGCTCGGGGGCGCTGCGCCTTCTCTCCGCGCGGGATCCCGGAGAATTTGGGGACTCGGGGGTGGGGGCTGGAGTGTGTGCGTGTGGGGGGGGGATCTGGAGCGGGGGGCTGCGGGGTGGGGGCAGGTGCCGCGCAGAGCTCCCGGCTGCAACGGCCCCGCGCCCGCCCCGGGCGGAACAGGTTCCTTCCAGTTTGGGTGTGAGCTGCGCGCGGTTCCTCCCCCGGTGCTCTCTCCCTCCGATTTCGTCAGTGTGCGCACCCCACGGTCCCCCCTTCCGGGCGGGGGGTGGCAGGGAGCGCCGCAGTAGGCCCCGGGCAGCCGGTGCTCGGTCCCCCTGCCGCGGTGCTGCGGCGCGCGGCGCGGCAAGCCGGCTGAGTCGGCACCCCGCGCCGGGGCGCACCGGGCGCCGGCCACACAGGTGCACGGCCGGGCGAGGGGGCTCCTAGGACGGGCCGGGGCCGAGTGAGCCCCGAGGCCGCTGTGAACTGAGCAGGCCACGCTCACAGCAGCTCTTCCTGGGGACAAAGCGGTGTGGCAGGTCCCGGGCGTTTTGGAGCCCTTGGGAGACGCAGTCGTGGTTCCTTAGTCTCCGCCTCAGACTCCCTCCCTGGGGGCCCAGTTTGCCACCTGCCTAGAAGGCGAAGCCTTTCCGGGGCCCCGGTTTGGGCCGGGTTGCTCCCTGCAGAGGGAGGGAGTCAGAGAATGTGGTTCCCAGGTCCAAACTCAGCAGCGGAGTTGGAGAGTGTGTGCGCACGGAGGGTCGCCACCGGGAGGAGTTGGAGACCTGAATTAAAAGCCAAAACCAAACCAAACAAAATCCCCTCCTTGCTCTCTGCCTGTTGTCTCTTTCCACTTGGGAACCGGGTCCATCCAGCTGAATGTGTTCCTGTGTGTTCAGGCTAAGATGGATGGGGAGCCGGGTAGGTGGGTGGGGGGGGTGCCCAGTTATGGCGAGTGTTGCGCCACCAGGCTATGCGAATTAAGTTAACCCCACAATTTTGTTAGGAATTTAACTTCTTAGATGGCCAGTGTCTAAGTCTACGAAATAAGGGGGCAGGTATAGACAACATAGTGGTTATGCAAAGAGATTCTCACGCCTGAGCCTCCAGAGCCCCAGGTTCAATCCCCTGTGCCACCATAAACCAGAGTTCATCAGTGCTCTGGTAACAAGTAAATTAGTTAAATATATAAATATAAATTGAGAGCAGTAGTGATATCCCCACAGTTGAACTTAACTTATGGTATCTAGAAAGGGTGGATCAGAGTGACTGGCACATGGTGACATACATCTATTGGCTGTAATTGCAGTTGTTATCAGTGGTTTACCAAGTCCAGTCGTTCAAGCCCCCTTCCTTTTTTGATTTGTGTTTTAAAGAGTTCACACATAATGATATTTAAAGGCTGATTTTAGTGGCTGAAAAGAGAACAGTGTGACAGGACTGTGACCCATGGGATTTAGACAGTTGCACCTGCTATCAGTAGGGGAAGTCATTGCATACACAGCATAGACGCAGCAACTCAGGAAAGACATAGATGTTTTATTTAAAAGCTAGATACATAATGCTAGATGGCCTAGAAGTGAATGAGTAATGGAGAAAGTCACATCTGAGTATCTGACCAACTGAAACTACTAGCTTAACTGTGATAGAGGGAACAGAACTGTGGTAACAAGTAATGCATTACCATGATCTTAGTGCTGGTCATTATAATGGATGCTTTGCATGTTTGTTTTGCTTCTGTGTCATCATGTGATCTCAGATTTTAATTTAATATTTTTTTGGCCGTTTCTGTAAAAATGTACTCGTTCAAAAAAAAAAATAGAAAAAGTGCTAGACTGGAGACATTTTGATACAGTGTCTAGAATGGAACAGGCTGGGAAGTGTGTGTGGCTCTCATTTAGCCCCGCCCTGTGCTGGTGTCTCCTGGGTAGTGTGGTGTTTGCTTAATAAATAGGTGTGTGCATTTTTTCTTTCTTTCTTTTTTTTTTTTTCCTTCCTTACCAGAGCACTGCTCAGCTGTGGCGTATGATGGCCTAGGGGATTGAACCTGGAGCCTTAGAGCCTCAGAGCCTTAGACATTATAGTCTGTTATGCTCTCCCCAACTCTAATGATTTTTTTTAAAAAAGATACTTATTTATTTATTCCCTTTTGTTGCCCTTATTATTTGATTGTTGTAACTGATGTCATTGTTGTTGGATAGGACTGAGAGAAATGGAGAGAGTAGGGGAATACAGAGGGGGAGAGAAAGAGAGACACCTGCTTCACTGCTTGTGAAGCAATTCCCCTGCAGGTGGGGAGCTGGGGGCTCGAACCAGGATCCTTAACCCAGTGCTTGCGCTTTGCACCGCCTGTGCTTAACCTGCTGCGCTACCACCCAACTCCCAATTTAATGATTTTTTAAAAAAATATTTATTCCCTTTTGTTGCCCTTGTTGTATTATTGTTGTTACTGATGTCATCATTGTTGAATAGGACGGAGAGGAATGGAGAGAGGAGGGGAAGAGAAAGACACCTGCAGACCTGCTTCACCGCTTGTGAAGCGACTCCCCTGCAGATGGGGAACTGGGGACGCGAACTGGGATCCTTACGCTGGTCCTTGCGTTTTGCTCCACGTGCACTTAACCCGCTGCGCTACCACCCGACTCTCAATTTAATAATTTTTTATTGTTTTTTATTTTCTTTTTACATATCTTTTATTTATTGGATAGAGACAGCCAGAAATTGAGAGGGAAGGTGGTGCTAGAGAGACAGAGAGACACCTGCAGCACTGCTTCACCACTTGCAAAGGTTTCTCCTGCAGGCGGGGGCTGAGGGTTCGAACCCAGGTCCTTGCTCACTGCAACATGTGCGCCCAACCAGGTGCACCACCACCCGGCTCCAACAATTTTTTTATTGATATAGCTTTGGTTTACAACACTACCAGATTTTAGGGGTATGGTCTCGTACTGTAATATATTTGCGTGAGACTCAGCACCCCCCACCAAAGTTCCTTTTTTATCCTCCTTCCCCCAACCCCATTTCGTCTGATAACTATGATTGTTTTTATGTGTGTGTGTTAGAGGGAGAGATCAGCACAATGCTCCTTTTTTAAAGATTTAAAATTTTTATTTATTTCCCTTTTGTTGCCCTTGCTATTTTACTGTTGTTGTTATTGATGTCGTCATTGTTGGATAGGACAGAGAGAAATGGAGAGAGGAGGGAGGGGGGGAGAGAAAGACAGACACCTGCAGACCTGCTTCACCACCTGTGAAGCGACTCCCCTGCAGGTGGGGAGCTGGGGGCTCGAACCGGGATCCTCACTCCGGTCCTTGTGCTTTGCGCCACATGGGCTTAACACACTGCACTACCGCCCGACTCCCACAATGCTCCTTCAGAGGTGCTGCTGGAGGTAGAGCTTAGAATCATACACACAAGACCTGTGCCTTACCACACCACTTTTCCCTGACCTTTATATGATTTAATTTTAATCCTATCAGCAACTTTCTGCTGTGGACATGTAATAGCCTCTCCCCCATTAAATAGTTGAGAAGTTTAGACACAGTGTTGGAAGGCTTCACCCAAGCTTTCAGACAGACAGACTGACTCATCCTCTGGCAGCTGGAGCTCATTGGAAGATGACATTTGCCATTTACCTGTGTTTTGTTATTTTGTTTTACATTTTTTTTTTATTATTATTACCACCACTAAGGTTATTTCCAGAACTTAGTGCCTACTGGACAAACCCACTTCACCTGGCAGTTTGTTTGTTTGGATCAAGACAGAAAAATTTAGAGGAAAGGAGGAGATACGAAACACCTACAGCACTTGCTTCACCACTTCTGAAGGTTTCCCCTACAGGTGGGTGGCCAGGGCCTTGAGCCTGGGTCCTGGCTCATGGCAGCATGAATGCTCTGTTAGGCCTGCCACCACTTGGCCCCTGCCACCTGCCTTTGGATAGTGGAAAAGGTGTCAGGAAACCCAACCTCTGCCCAGTCTTGCCAGCCACATACCAATGAATTCTGCCAGTCCTGCTTAGAGGCTGGCTTCACCTAATTTCCTCTGAGACCAAGCGTGGAAAAACCTAGTCGTTCCCCCTTCCCCCTCCCCCCATACTCCTCCAGGGGCCAACTGAGAAAGCTCCAGTTTACCATGGTCATCAACATCCCCACCCTGTCTGCACCCCCAGCAAAACAAACTCTGTTTAGTTCTAAATGGAAACTAAAGAACATTTGGAGTCTGGAATAGAAAATTCAGGAAATGATCTTAAGGGTTCAATTCCCCCTCTTTGCTCCTTTTTTTTTTTGGGGGGGGTTGTCTCTTGTACTCTAAGTGGTAGAACCCCTTTGACTCTCTGTTGACATTAAGCAAGGTTGTAAGGATGCTCTTCAGAAATATCTCTACAGACAGGCTGGGAGTATGGATCAACCTGTCAATGCCCATGTTCAGCGGGGAAGAAATTACAGAAGCCAGACCTTCCACCTTCTGTACCCCATAATGTCCCTGGGTCCATACTGCCGGAGGGATAGAGAATAGGAAAGCTATCAGGGGAGAGGATGGGATACAGAATTCTGGTGGTGGGAACTGTGTGGAGTAGTACCCCTCTTATCCTATGGTTTTTGTCAGTGTTTCCTTTTTATAAATAAAAATTAAAAAAAAAAAAAGAAATCTCTCTACATCTCAGGAACTAAGTTGGCTCAGAGAAGAATCCCCTTTGCTCTCTCTTTTCTAGCCATCTTGCTTTGGGTTATTTGCATGAGAACAGATTCCTTTGTGCAGAGTTGGCCTGCCCATTCTCTGTCAACCTTTATAGCCCTTCTAGTCTTCATGTTGGGTTGCTAAGCAGATATGACCCTGGCTTGCAAATAAGCTCACTGAATTTACCAGCCCGTGAGAACTTCAACTCGGGGGTAAGTAGACTGAAAGGAACCTTGTCTGGTTCCTTACTATCCTGCTTGTAAGGGTGGGGTCTTCAGAGTGGTGAAGCAGGGACCACTGCAGAGTCCCCAGTGTGTGTGTGGGGGGGTTCCTGCTTGCCTGCTCATCCTCTCTCTGTCTCTCTGTCCTGGCTTTGCTTACCTACCCCTAGGATCATTTAAGTGCCTGAATTTGGGATGACTGATGGATAACTAAGTAAAGTGAATTCTTACTTTAAATCTCTTAATACCTGCCTCTCCAGATGGCAGAAAACCTTAGAAACTTCCTTCTGGAAACTCCAGTGTTCCCGCTCAGTGTGCTGAGTTTAAACTTCTAGTGAGTCTGATGTCCCCTGTTTGACAGCTTGAAGGAAGGCAGGGCCTTTCCAGTGGGAAGCTGTAGGGGAAGTGGAGGACCTGTCCAGGGATTCTCAGGTGCTGATCGTTTCAGGGGGCTCAGTTTTCAGAACAGTAGTTACCCCAGGTTTGTCTAAGAAGCCTAGTGGTACAGAAACCTAGTAGTTCCATTCTGTTTTGCTTCACCTGTAAACATCTGCTGTGTGACAGACAGAATGTTGGTATTGCAGAAACTTTTTTTTCAGACCAATATGTCCCATCCTTGGTCCACCTAGTTAAAGATGCATTTCCGGGGCTGGGTGGTAGTGCAGCGGGTTAAGTGCACGTGGCACGAAGCACAAGGACCGGCATAAGGATCCCGGTTTGAGCCCCCGACTCCCCACCTGCAGGAGACATTACATTCTTTTTGCATAGTCTTTTTATGCTATCTCCCCATCCCTTGGTATCTTTCCTTATTTTCTTCTCTCTTTTAAGTGATTGCATCTTTAAACCTTTTATTTATTTGTTTATTGAATAGAGACAGCCAGAAATTGAGAGGGAAGGGGGTGAGAGAGACACCTACAGCCCTGCTTCACCACTTACTGTCGGGCCTTAAGCCAGCACCCCCTTCCCCACTCTGCTCCATCCTCCATTGCTGACTCTGTGGCTTATTTACATAATCATTGTTTTGTCTGATCTATCTTCTTTCTACCTCGAGACCCGCCCTGCCTTCAGGGTATTAATTAATCCCACCAGTTAAAACCTTCGCAACAGTTGCTATGGGAGTTGCTAATCCTGCTCTTTCCTTTTCTCCACCCCCTTTCCTAGCCATTTCCTTTTCCAACTTGCCACCTCCGGTTTCTGAGATATAAAAGGGTTGTCTCTGATCAATAAAGACGCATTGTGTTCCCGCTCTGCCTGGTATCTCTCCCGTGTTGCTGAGTAAGCAGCAGCCCAGGTTGGCTCTGGTCGAGTTCTCTCCAACCCAGAGAGCACGTGCCCGGGAAGAAACACCCTTATGCTAGCCCAGCAACTTACAAAGCTTTCCCCCGTAGGTGGAGACTGGGGGCTTGAACCTGGGTCCTTGTGCATTATAACATGTGCACTCAACCAGGTGCGGCACCCCCACTCCCTTTCTGTCTGAAAAAGTCAGCCTGGAGAGGCGAAGCCCCAAAAGTGACCCCAAAAAATGTAGCTCATGTGAAGATAGGTGTTTTCTCCTGGAAGACAAACTGAAGGGTCAGAGTAAACTGTGAAAGCGCAGCAGAGAGCTCTCCAGAGTGGAGGAACCTGATACAAGATGCTACAGTGTCATAGCAGGTGACCTTGAGCTCTGAAACTTGACCTTGAACCCTAGCCGCAACCTCGAATCTTGAGCCAAGTCACCTGGGGAGCACTTCTCTCTCATCTGCTCAGAATTGAAGGACAGGCACTCGTCGTCCTGTATGCTGCGGGGTTGTGGGAGGGGGTGGTGAGGGAGGAAGGGAATTAGTACCACTGGGTTGCTAGGTTGACTGAGTTCATGTGCGTGGGGGACTTAACAGCTTAGAACTTTGCTTGGCTCTGTCACTCACACCTGGGGGATTGAGGTGACCTGTGATCATGGCCTAGGACACACAGAAAGACCTTGCAAGGACTGGCCCAGGGCAGGGATAGAGACAGGAGAAGGGCAAAAGAGTCTGCTGGAGTGGGCAGGGAGGGCCACATGCCACCTAGGGGCTCTAGGACCCCATACTACTTGACTTTTTTTTCAAATAATTTTTTATTAGTGATTTAATAATGATTGACAAGATAGTAAGATAACATGGGTACAATTCCCACCACCAGAGTTCCATATCCCCTCCCCTCCATTGGAAGCTTCTCTATTTTTTATCCCTCTGGGAGTATGGACCCGAGGTCTTTATGGAGTGTAGAGCTACCTGACTTCTGCCTGTCTGGTGGTGTTGAGACCAGGCCGCTGGGTGTGGCTCTCATTCACTCTGGAGTAGGTGTTACTTGATTTCAACACTCGTCTTTGTTCCCAGTCTTCTCCTAGTCTCTTCCTCACTAAGCTCTCTTGTGATTTTATCATCCTCTTCATTTAAAAAAGAAACAGAAAAAGAGTAATGGCACTGCCTGAAGAGGCCTCTTTAAACCGTCTCCAGCCTGTTGCAAACATGCTACAAAGAAAACAAAGGGAAAAAAAAAAATAAAAAATTTCAGAACGAAGTGACCTGAGTCCTCCGACTTGGAGGAGTGAGTACTCTCCATGCTGAACTTTGATGACACCGAGGTGGGGGCGATGTTCAGAGTGCCGTGGATGAGACCAGTTGCTTTGGCCTCCCTGCCGAAATCTTGTGTTCTCCTTACTTCTGAAGTGGCCGCACTCATCGTGTTCCTCAAAGCCCAGGGAGTCCGTCAGAACCTGCCTCTCCTGCTTGATTTCTTGCCTGAAGGGAGATGCTGGCCTTCCCCATCTTGTCTAAACACGCACAGCCTGTCCTGCTGCTCACTGGAACAACACGACGGCACAGAGTGGCTTCTTTTAACCTGTTTGGATCAGTGTGTCTGCTCATTCCCAGGTCCTGTGGGAGGAAGACCGGCTAAGAAGCTCTGGCTAGGAAGTGGTCGGTGGAGTGTCCTGCTGTCTAGGGGGAGCCCAGATGCTTTGTAGGGTACCTGCAGGTCGTGGAGAGCATGCATCCTGGGGGCTGGTGGTGGTGCACCTGGTTAAGCACACATATAGTACTAAGCACAAGGACCTGCTAAAGGATCTGGGTTCGGGAGTCCGGCTGTAGCGCAGCGGGTTAAGCGCAAGGACCGGCATAAGGATCCCGGTTCCAGCCCCTGGCTCCCCACTTGCAGGGGAGTCGCTTCACAGGCGGTGAAGCAGGTCTGCAGGTGTCTGTCTTTCTCTCTCCTTCTCTGTCTTCTCCTCTCTCCATTTCTCTCTGTCCTATCCAAGAACGACGACAACAATAATAACTACAACAATAAAACAACAAGGGCAACAAAAGGGAATAAATAAATAAATAAATAAATAAATAAAGGATCTGGGTTCAAGCCCCTGCTTCCCACCTGGGGGGTCACTTCACAAGTAGTGAAGCAAGTCTTCAGGTGTCTATCATTCTCTCTCCCTCTCTATCCCCCTTCCCTCTCAATTTATCTCTGTCGTGTCCAATAAAATGGAAAATATGGCCACCAGAAGCAGTGGATTAGTAGACCCTGAGCCCCAGCGATAACTCTGAGGCAAAAAAAAACAACAACAACAAATAAACAAAAATGCATCCTTCTGTCTCATGTCTCTTACTCTTATTTAATTTATTATATTTATTTATTTTTATTCCTCCAGGGTTATTGCCGGGCCTCAGTTCCTGCACTATGAATCCACTGTTCCTAGAGGACATTTTTCCATTTTGTTGCCCTTGTTATTGTTACTGCTGTTGGATAGGACAGAGAGGAATGGAGAGAGGAGGGGGAGACAGAGAGGGAGAGAGAAAGACAGACACCTGCAGACCTGCTTCACCGCCTGTGAAGCGACTCCCCTGCAGGTGGGGAGCCAGGGGCTCAAACCGGGATCCTTATGCTGGTCCATGTGCTTCGTGCCATGTGTGCTTCACCTGCTGTACTATCTCTGGGCCCCTGCCCCTTGCTCTGCTATCCTAGTGGTTTCTGCCCATTGCTGCTGACTTGTGAGCATTGTGGGGGAAATAGTGACTCACCCCCACCTCCACTCCCACCCCCAGGGCACGTGATTCCTCCTCTCCAAATATTTACCGCCTACTCCACAGAAAAGGACACCTGTGATCACTATCATGCTGCATTTCAACAAGGGAATCTTTATGTCAGAGTAAGGCAAGCTTAGGTCTGAGGTTAGGGCAGTGAGGAGAGTAGGCTGGCCTTTCAGGTTAAGACAGGTGGTTTCATCTTAATTGTTCATTCAGCAAATGCAGGCTCATCTCTCACCTTACCTCACCCCTAGGGACTAGGTACAAGGCTAACACTGCCTAAATCAGACAAAACAGTTATTGGAGGGGATTACTGGTGTACAGTAAATATAGTTGTTAGTGCATGTGTAAAATTTCTGTTTTCTGCAAGACATTCTAACCCCTCACCTAACTCCTCCACCACCGTCATGTTCCAGGACCTGAGCCCCCCTCACCCCCCCGGAGGTCTTTACTGTAGTGCAATACACCAACTCCAAGTTTTGCTCTGTTTCCCCTTCTGTTCTTTTTATTTCTCAACTTCTAGCTAATAGTGGGATCATCCCATATTCACCCTTCTCTTTCTCACTTCACGTGATTACTTCAAGCTCCATCCAAGATGAGGTGAAGAAGGTGAATTCATAATTTCCAATAGCTGAGTAGTATTCCATTGTGTATATATATATACCATAACTTTCTCAGCCACTCATCTGTTGTTGGACACCTGGGTTGCTTCCAGGTTTTGGCTATTACAAATTGTGCTGCTAAGAACATATGTGTACACAGGTCTTTTTGGATGGGTGTGTTTGATTCCTTAGTATATATCCCCACAAGAGAAATTACAGGGTCAAAGGGTAGGTCCATTTCTAGCCTTCTGAGAATTTTCCAGACTGCTCTCCATGGGGCTTGGACAAATTGACATTCCCACCCGTAATGCAGGAGGGCTCCTTTGTCCCCACAACCTCTTCAGCATTTGTTGTTGTCCTTTCTGTTGTATGACATTCTCACAGGAGTGAAGTGGTATCTCATTGTTGTCTTTATTTGCATTTCTCTGGAACATTTTTATTTGCATTTCTCTGGAGCATTTTTTCATATCTGTTGGCCTTTTGGGTGAATATTCTGTTCCTATCCTTTCCCCCTTTTTGGATGGGGTGATTTTCGTTGTTGTTGCTGAATTTGGTGAGCTCTATATATTTTGGTTATTAGCCTTTTATCTAATGTATAGCATGTAAATATTTTCTTCTCTGTAAGGAGTCTCTTTGAGTGGTGGTTTCTTTTGCTGTACAGACTTTGCAATCTGATGTAGTCCCATTGGTTTATTCATTTTTTGGTTGGTTTAATTTATGTAAATCAATCAACGTGATCCACTACATCAATAAATGCAAGACCAAAAACCACATGGTCATATCAATAGATGCAGAGAAAGCCTTTGACAAAACCTAACATCCCTTCTTGATCAAAACACTACAAAAAATTGGAATACATGGAAAATTCCTCAATATAGTGGAGCCCATATACATGTAGCAAACCTATAGCTAACATCATATTCAGTAGTGAAAAGCTAGAAGCATTTCCCCTCAGATCAGGTACTAGACAGGGCTGCCCACTATCACCATTACTATTCAACATAGTGTTGGAAGTTCTTGCCATAGCAATCAGGCTGGAGCAAGGAATTAAAGGGATACAGATTGGAAGAGAAGAAGTCACCTCTCCCTATTTGCAGATGACATGATAGTATACACAGAAAAACCTAAGGAATCCAGCAAGAGACTTTTGGGAAAAAATCAGGCAATACAGTAAGGTGTAAGGCTACAAAATTAGCATTCAAAAGTCAGTGGCATTCCTCTATGCAAACACTAAGTTAGAAGAAGATGAAATCCAGAAATCAATTCCTTTTACTATAGCAACAAAAACAATAAAATATCTAGGAATAAACCTAACCAAAGAAGTGAAAGAAAATTTTGAGTCAATACTCAAGGAACTAGAAAGAGATACGAAGAAGTGGAAAGATATTCCATGTTCATGGGCTGGAAGAATTAACATCAAAATGAATATACTACCCAGAGCCATCTACAAATTTAGTGCAATCCTCCTTGGTTTATTTTTGTTGCAGTCTTCCTTGCAATTGGATTTGTACCATTGAAGATGCTTATAAAATTCAGATGGAAAGAGCACTGCCAATATTTTCCTCTATGTATTTAAGAGTCAGGCCAGCATTCTTGACCACCTCCCTCCTGGAGTGGGCATCCCAAAGTATTGAACTTCTTTTGCCCTGCATCACAGACATGCAGGCATCACTGGGCACTGCTGACACTGAATTGTAATTCTCACTTTTACTTCTTAACAGCAGAGAGACTTCTCTCAGGCTCAGCTCACTTCTGGGCTTTAGCTCACACATGTCCCAAATGAGATATGCTGGCAGACTGCATACACCCAGGAGCATGCCAGCTGTTGCCAGCATCTGACCAGGTAGAGGGACTTGCTCTGATTCAGCCAAAATGGTGCCAAGACCCATGCATGGGATTGTGTGACTAGGAGCTGTAGCTTAGAGCTTTGAAAACTCAAGCCAGAATGACTCTTCACTTCCCCACCCTGCAGGCTCCCCACCTGCAGGGGGGGTCACTTCACAAGCCGTGAAGCAGGTCTGTAGGTGTCTGTCTTTCTCTCCCCCTCTCTGTCTTCCCCTCCTCTCTCCATTTCTCTCTGTCCTATCCAACGACAGCAATTATAGCAACAGCAATGGCAACAAAAGGGAAAAAAATGGCCTCCACGAGCAGTGGATTTGTAGTGCCGGTACCAAGCCCCAGTGATAGATAACCTTGGAGGCAAAAAAATAGTGATTTAATATTGATTTACATAATTACAAGATAACAGCTTTCCCACCACCAGAATTCCATGTCCCCGTTCCCTCCATTGGTAATTACAGTGGTTCTGCCAAGGTCACAGACACTGGCTGACTATTAGTTTTATAACTGTCTACCTATATTTATATACATTTGCTCATTTCCCCCCATGGTTCTGCCTTTTCTTCCTTTCTACTACTACTTCTGAGTGTCTCCCCCACCTTTTTCCCCCTCGTTTTTTCCTCTCTTGGTTCTAGTGGAATTGGAATTTAGAGCTCTCTGGACATCTTCCCCTAATGTTTACCCCTCTGTGAGTATGGACCAAAGATCTTTATGAGGTACAAACGGTGGGAGGTGTGGCTTCAGCCATTGCTTCTCTCTGCTGGACATGGGTGTTGGCAGGTGGATCCATACCCCCAGCCTGTTTCTGTCTTCTGTGTTTTTCTTTTAATTTTTTATTATCTTTATTTATTTATTGGCTAGAAACAGTGAGAAATTGAGAGGGAAGGGAGGGATAGAGAGGGTGAGAGACAGAGAGACACCTGTAGCCCTGCTTCACCACTTGTGACGCTTTCCCCCTGCAGGTGGGGACTGGGGGCTTGAACCTGATCCTTGTGCATTGTAATGTGTGTTTTTCGTTCTTTTTTTTTTGTTCAGATATTACTATTTTATTTTTTAAAATATTTATTTATTTTCCCTCTTGTTGCCCTTGTTTTTCATTGTTGTAGTTATTATTGTTGTTGTTATTGATGTTGTCATTGTTAGATAGGACAGAGAGAAATGGAGAGAGGAGGGGAAGACAGAGAGGGGGAGAGAAAGACAGACACCTGCAGACCTGCTTCACCGCCTGTGAAGCGATTCCCCTGCAGGTGGGGAGCCAGGGGCTTGAACCGGGCGGGATCCTTACACTGGTCCTTGCACATTTGAGGTCAATGTGCCAATATATATGTGACTATATTTAATATATATAATCTAATTTGATTTTACCACTGGATCCACAAACCAGCTTATAGAGAAATAGGAGTTGTGGTCCGGGAAGTGGCACAGTGGATAAGGCATTGGACTCTCTAGCATGAGGTCCCGAGTTCAATCCCCGGCAACACATACTAGAGTGATGTCTGGTTCTTTCTCTCTCTTCTATCATTTCCTATGAGTCAATAAATAAAATCTTTTAAAAAAGAGAAAATTGGAGTCCAGGGAAGAGATATATATATATAATTTATTTATTTATTCATGAGAGAGACAGGAGGAGAGAAAGAACCAGCCATCACTCTGGTACATGTGCTGCCGGGGATCGAACTCGGGACCTCATGCTTGAGAGTCCGAAGCCTGAGCCACTGTGCCACCTCCCGGACCACGGGGAATATATTTTTAAAAGATCTTATGTATTTATTTATGATGAGAGAGGAGAGAAAATCATGTGGTGCCAGGAGTCCAGCTTAGAACCCCAGTGGCTTTTGTTTTTTTTTTCCTCCTGGGTTGTTGCTGGGCCTTGGCCTTGGTGCCTGCACTATGAATCCACTGCTCCTGGAAGCCATTTTTTTCATTTTATTGGACTGGACAGAGAAATGGAGAGAGGAGGGGAGGATAGAGAGGGTGAGAGAGAGAAAGACACCTGCAGACCTGCTTCACCACTTATGAAGCAGCTCCCCTGCAGGTGGGGAGTTGGGGGCTTGAACCGGGATCCTTAAGCTGGTCCTTGCGCTTCATGCTATGTGTGCTTAACTGGGCGCACTGCCCGGTCCCCAGTACCCCATTGTTTTATTCATTTTACCACTTCCCAGGGTGTGTGTGTGTGTACACATACATGTAGTGTAAGTTACCACCAAAATACCATAATGCCATACAAATAAACTGTACGGAATTTGCATAAGAGAAATGAAAGACTTGTATTTAAATGGACATAGCATCTTTTTTAAAAAAATTTATTTCTTTATTGGGGAATTAATGTTTTACATTCAACAGTAAATACAATAGTTTGTACATGCATAACATTCCCCAGTTTCCCATATAACAATACAACCCCCACTATGTCATCTATCATCCTTCATGGACCTGTATTCTCCCCACCCACCCACTCCAGAGTCTTTTACTTTGGTGCGATATGCCAATTACATTTCAGGTTCTACTTGTGTTTTCATTTCTGATCTTGTTTTTCAACTTCTGCCTGAGAGTGAGATCTCACTCTCAGCATCTTTTTTTTTAAAGACTACTTAAAAAAATATTTTATTGGGCAGAGGGTAGATAGCATAATGTTTATGCAAACGCGCATTCCTGAGGCTCCAGAGTCCCAAGTTCAATTCCCCACACCACCATATGCCACAGCTGAACAGGGCTCTGGTTAGAAAATAAGAAAAGAAAAAAATATTTTATTTATTTTACTGACAGATATAGAAACACCAGAGGACTATTCAATTCTGGCTTTTGTCTGGGGTGGGGATTGAACCTGGGATCTTTGGTGCTTCTGGCATGAAAGTATTTTGAAGAACCATTATGCTGTCTCCCCAGCTAGTTTCCCTCCTGCCCCCCAGAACACTGCTCTACTCCGGCTTATGGTGGTGCAGGGGATTGAACCTGGGATGGGACTTTGGAGCCTCAGGCATGAGAGTCTTTTTGCATAACCATTATGCTATCTACACCTGCCTCAGCATCTTTATTTTAATTTTTTTTCTGGTTTCTTTTTTTTTTAAAATTTTATTTATAAAATGGAAATATTGACAAGACCATAGGATAAGAGGGGTACAATTCCACACAATTCCCAAAATAACTCCACATCTAATCCCCCCCCCCCCCCCATAGCTTTCCTATTCTTTATCTCTCTGGGAGTGTGGGCCCAGGATCATTATGGGTTGCAGAAGGTGGAAGGTCTGGCTTCTGTAATTGCTTCCCTGCTGAACATGGGCATTGGCAGGTGGATCCATACTCCCAGTCTGCCTCTCTCTTTCCCTAGTGGGGCAGGGGTCTGGGGAGGTGGGGGCTCTAGGACACGTTGATGGGGTCATTTGCCCAGCCTAAGTCAGGCTGGCATCATGGTAGCATCTGGAACCTGGTGGCTGAAATAGAGTTAAGATATAAAGCAGAACAAATTGTTGACTAATCCTGAACCTAAAGGCAAGAATACTGCAGATGAAGATTTGGGGTCTCCATTTTGGAAAAAGCTAGAAGGTCTATTTTAGGTCTATTCCAAGGGGCCCATGACCCTACTAGTTTTTGCTTGAGCTTGACATCTAACATGCCAGGTAACCCAAGTCAATGTCTGGGAAGATGGTGTCGTAGTTGGAAAAAGGGCTAGAAACTGGATCAGGGAAGAGAGTAGCTCCCAAATATGGGGAAAGTATATAAATCTTGTTAACTGGGAACCCCATTGTTGATTTGACCTGAGCCCATAGTGAGCACAGGAGCCTGTGTGACCTCTGCATCCCTGCAGGTCTGAGCTCACATTCTGTGGTCACGGCTAGGAACATTCCAGGCTGCACTAATTTCAGGACCCATCATCCTCTGGTGATAGGTGGAGTATGTTATCCAACCTCCCTTCAGAGAATGGGGCATTTCCTACCCTTGTTGATCCACATTAAGGGCAAGGTTCTATAGAGGCCCACAAAGGGGTCCATTATGTTGTTCCTGATGGAGATGACCAGTGACAGTGGTGAGAGGGATCCACTAGAGGTCCAGGCCCACCATGTCTTTGTAGGAATCCCAGGACTCCCTGACCAGGGCCCCAGGTGACAGGGTGGCCTGGTGGTGACTAAGGAGTCATCATTAAAGTGTGCCGGTCTCTTGCCCTTATTACAGCTTTTGTAGTCCTTACTTTGGCTGACAGGGTTGGCTTTGGAGTGATTGAGGGACGTGCAGTAGGAGGTAGGTGAGGAGGGTGTCTAGGTCTAAGTAGAGACTTTCATTAGATACTTTATGGTGTCTTTTTAGGTCTTTCTGCTTGCTTGCTGCATGTATTGACTCACTGCAAACTATTGTGCACTTCTGCTTTAAGGTCTGTGTTTCCCCCTAACATCATGTACATATCTCATGGGCCCTGGTCTATATCTAGATTTTGAGGTTTTGTTAACAAGTGCACCACCCAAAATGGAATTGAGGAGTCCTATGAGCTAGGAAAGGTCTCACCTGAGTAGTGAAGCTGGAGAGTTGACATTCCATGCCTGACGTCTCTGGACACAGTCCGAAGTGAAACATGCCGAGGTGGTACTGGCTGCAGTGATTAGGCTGGGATCTGCAGATGCAGTGTCAGTTGGTATGAATTGAGAGAAGCATGCAGGAAGGTGAGCCCCACCCTAGAGGTTCCAGGCCTGGGAGAAACATGGGTTCTTTATAGAGAAAGGGGAAGGTTCCTGCTGTCTTAGGGTTTAAGAAGGCAATAGTTAGTTATAGTTGTACCCAAATTATTTGGTAATTGGGTTAACTTTGAAAATTCCATTTTGTTAAGATTTGCTGTATCATACAAGACCTTACCATAATTTATGTCCTTTTATGTCCTTTTATGCTATTTACTTATATCTGTATCTTACAAAGGAACACCACCAGTTGCTTCTGTCCTCCCCGGTCTAAGTTTTTAGGAGATTTAATATTTCAAAGAACAAGTCATTATTAGAAATGTATTAACAATTTGAGCCCACTGTTAAAATTCAGTTTGATTGCCCATTTGAAGTCTTAATTGCATAGATTAAAGGAACATATACGCAGAGGTATAATCTATGCATCAAAAAGTTTGAGACATTTGATCCATTGTTCCACTCTCATATAAATTGAATAGTGATTTGTGAGACTATAAGTTAATAAGAGTGTATATTAACATCATTCCCGCCACCAAAGCTCTGTGTCACACACCCCCAACCCCCATGAAACTAAACATCCCTCTTCACCCTCCACCCAGAGATTATTACTTTGGTGCCCTACTCCAGTATCTTAATTTTAAAAAGTGATCCATGTGCTCACATGTAACTTCCCACTGGGACCTTTCCAGGCTGCTCAGATCAGCCTTTCCAGTTCACCCCATCCTCTCAAGAGTACCAGAGTAAACACCTCAGGCATCAGAGCTGCAGCTGACAGCACATCATGCAGGATGAGTGGTGGAGCCTGGGCCCTGCTCTGGGGGCCGTGTGGTGCTTGGTGCTTGCATGACAAATGCACTGCCTCGTGACCATTGTTTCCCTTTCCCCTCCCTCCCTCCCTCCTTCCTTCCTTTCTCTCTTTCTCTCTTTCTTCTTCTTCTCCTCCTTCTCCTTCTCCTGTTTCTCCTCCTCCTTCTTCTCTTTGTTAGGTAGGACAGAGAGAAATTGAGAGAAGAGGGGGAGATAGAGAGGGAAAGAGACAGATACCTGAAGTACCTGCTTCATCACTCATGAAGCTTCCCTCCTGCAGGGGGCTTGAAACTCAGTCTTTGTGTTTGGTAACATGTGCACTTAACTTGGTGTGTCACTGCCTGGCCCCCAGAATCATAGTTGTTTTTAAAAGAATGTTTAACTTTCAGAGAAGGGTATAGAAACAAGTATGGAGGGAGCAACACAGTATCTGAGGTTTACTTCAACAGTGATGACTAAAGGGGAAGGGAAGGAGGAAGGGGAGGCTCCAGATAAAACCACACTGGCCCTGCCTTGACAGCTGTTGAATGCAAAGGTTGCTGGGTGTGTGTTTCTCAACTTCTGTCTGTTTGACAACCTCTGCAATAAAATGGACGCTGTGAACAACTTAGATAGTAAGTGAATAGTATTTCATACAGAGTCCTTGACACAGTGTTGGCAAGCAAGCTTTCCAGGAGGTGACTGACCTTTTCACCTAGTAGAAGACAGAATTGTAGAGAAAGGATGTTTTTCAGAGACCCATGTGCTGTTTCTTTTCTCTTCTTTTCTTTCTTGTATTTATTTATTTTTTCCCCTCCAGGGTTATTGCTGGGCTCGGTGCCTGCACCATGAATCCACCTCTCCTGGAGGCCATTCCCCCCCCCCCCCTTTTGTTGCTCTTGTTGTTGTAGCCTCCTTGTAGTTATTATTGTTGTTGATGTCTCTCATTGTTAGATAGGACAGAGAGAAATGGAGAGAGGAGGGGAAGACAGAGAGGGGGAGAGGAAGACAGACACCTGCAGACCTGCTTCACCACCTGTGAAGCGACTCCCCTGCAGGTGGGGACCCGGGGGCTCGAACCGGGATCCTTACACCCGTCCTTGTGCTTTGTCCCACCTGCTCTTAACCGCCTGACCCCTCTTTTTCTTCCCTTCCCTGCCCTTTCCTTTTTTATTTTTTTAAACTTGTGTTCAAGGACCTAGTTATCTTTCCTGCGGTGCTCCTGGGTTTTTGACGCATGGCATGATACCACCTCTGCTTTTCCAGATTGGCACCTGCCACGGGATTTCTGTGATGGCTCCTAGCAGGTGGTTCCAGTGTAAAGCTGGGCGGGGTGTCCTGTGGTCTCTGCAGATGTGTTTCCTGTCCCAACTCTGTTTGCAGAATTGATGTTTTTTTTTTTTTTAATATATATATATAAAGGAAGAGTAAGAAAAGGGAAGGGAGAGGCAGAAGAAGGGGGAGGGGGAGGACAAGGGAGAGACTTCAATATCCAGCTTCCCGCAGTGCTCAAACCTGCTTCACACACGAGGCCAAGCAGTGTGCAGTCCAAGTGAGCTGTCTGACTGGCCCGGCACTTTAACCCTCTAAATGGAATTGCTTGTGCAGTGTTGACTGAGGCATTCGGAGACTCCCTTTGTAACCTCTGGTGAGCTAAGATTGAGACCTCCCAGCCATTCTCTGATGAACTAGTTTATTTATTTACTTATTGGATAGAGACAGAGGGAAACTGAGAAGAGAGGGAGAGATAGGGGGAAAGAGATAGAGAGACACCCGCAGCCCTGCTTCACTCATGAAGCTTTCCCCCTGTAGGTGGGGACCTGGGACTTGAACCTGGGTCCTTGTGCACTGTCATGTGTGTGCTTAACCAGGTGCACCACCACCTGGCCCTTATAAACCAGTTTTTCCAAGTTGGGTCAGCCCCAAACTTACATGTTGAGGCCCTGGGGCACAAGAAGAGAGGGAGGGGCGTTTAATACCCATGGACATTTAGTGACTTCATTCTGGCTGTCAGTGTTACAGCACTAATGTACCCAGTCTAGATCAGAGTACCCTGGACATTGTGCAGTGACCCCCGCTGCTACAGAGCTGGGAGTAGCAGAGTGATTTTCGCTATCAAAATAAGCAGATGTACAAAAGGTAGGAACAGATAAAAATCGGACTGTGAGCGACCCACATGGATTCCAGTCAGCCGGGAGTTCTGAGAACACACCTGTGAAGTGTGCTGTGAACTTAGTCATTAAATTGGGCCAGATTTGAGACACCTCCTGGAACCCACGCTTGTTATTTTGGGGACCCTCACTAGAAGTGCTTCCTGACATCCCCACAAAAGAGCAACTACTAAAGGATTTGTCCCCCTTATCTCTTGTTCTCTTTTTAATTTTTTTTTAAAAAAATCTTTATTTATTTATTTATTGGATGGAGACAGCCAGAAATCAAGTGGGAAGGGGGGGGATAGAGAGGGAGAAAGACACCTGCAGCCTTGTTTCGCCACTCTCAAAGCTTTCCCCCTGCAGGTGGGGATTGGGGGCTCGAACCTGGGTCTTTGTGCACTGTAACAAGTGTGTTCAACCAGGTGCGCCGCCACCCGACCCCCTCTCTCTCTCTTTTTAAATCATCTTTCTTTATTAATTGGCTAGAGACAGCCAGAAATCGAGAGGGATGGGGGAGACAGAGAAGGAGAGAGACGGAGAGACACCTGCAGCCCTGGTTTTCACCACCTGTGAGGCTTTCCCCCTGCAGGTGGGGAGCAGGGACTTGAATCCAGTCTGTGTGCCTTGTGACGCGGGCGCTGTGACGCGGGCGCTGTAACGTGTGTCCCCTTCACGGATTTTTTTCTTTCTTCTTTTTCACCATGACTTCTTTGCTGTCCCCTTAGCTTGGACTTTCCCTTTGCTCTGACTGGCTTCTCTGCCTATCATCTCTCCTGCAGATCCTTCTAGAATAACTCCTTCTCCACAGGCTGCTCTCATCTCCCTCGCAAACATTTCTGTCCATCACCACAGGCCCACCCCTTTCCTGTTTTCCTTCCCACCCCGGCACTTCCATCTGGTGTGTTTCATGCATTTCATTTCTTCTCATAAGCACACAAGTGGCAGGAGGACCACTCGTAGGAATCTGCATTTCATTCAGCCTGTGCCCGGCACTCACAGACTTGTCTTTGTTGGATGGTGACAGTGCACAGGGCTATCATCTTGCACCCTAGGCCTCTCCTGGCCCCACTGGCAGACAGTCCGTGTTCTGCTTTGACAGGTAAGGCAACAGTGCCCCCACCTCACCCACAGCCCCCAGATCACGCCCCCCCCCCCCATCTGCGCTTTTATCTCTTTTGGCCCCAGCTTGTCAAAAGCTTTGTCTCTGGAAAACCAGCAAAGTCTCCTGCCAGAAAGGTCTGCTCAGCCTTGTTGTTTCAGCTGTTTCCAAGACTCTGTAGTGGGCCGCTTGGCCCCAGGAGGCCCACGGGGAGCCAGGGTCAGGTGACGGTGACGGGCCTGCAGCACCGGTACCCAGAATCTGGCTCTTGCATCTTCCGTTGACCTGATCTCATTCACTTTTTAGTCCTCCTGGCCAGTGACCTGCTTGGTCATTCTACTGCTTCTAAGTGCCTTTTCCCTTTCAGCAAGTCTGGAAACTGATGGTAGGCCAGACTTCAAAAGACCGCCTTTAAAATGGGGATTTGAGAACATGAATCATTGCTGGAGTTGGCTGGCGACTCAGTCCACTTGACCGTCTGAGGAGACGTGGCAGCAATTCCTACTGTGATCAGCCAGGATCCGTCCCAGTCAGTTGAGCATACAGACCTTCTGTGAGGGGTTTTTTGCAGGTCAAGTACCTTGTACCCCAGGGGACAGAGAGGTGAACACTGGATTTGCCAAACACTCCCCTAGAGGCAAGTACTTGCCTAGGCCCACTCTTCTTTCTGAGAGGGGAGCAGGATGCATACAGAAAAAAACTGGGGACTGGCAAAGTAGCTCACCTGGGTAGTGTTCTGCTTTGCCGTGTGTGTGTGTGTGTGTGTGTGTGTGTGTGTGCTTTGCCGTGTGTGTGTGTGTGTGTGTGTGTGTGTGTGTGAGAGAGAGAGAGAGAGAGAGAGAGATAGACCCTGGTTCAAACCCGGCCACCACCCCATTGAAGGAAACACCAGTGCTCTGATCTCTGTCACACACACTTTCTCTGCCTCTCTTTATTTTAATAAAAGGAAAGGAAACGGAGAAAAAAAAAAAAAAAGAAGAGAAAAAAAATTGAGAAAGTGATCTCAGAAAAGACCTGAGGGCAGTAGTGGGGGCAAGTTTCTGAGGTCCATTTTACTGAGCCTTAATTGACCAACCCTGAGTAGACCTATTCTATGTATTTATTTATTTATTTAATTCTTTACTGCCTCCAGGATTATTGCCGGGGTTCGGTGCCAGCACTACAAATCCACTGCTCCTGGAGGCCACCCCCCCCCCCATTTTGTTGTACAGGACAGAGAGAAATTGAGAGGGGGAAGGGGAGATACAGAGGGATAGAGAAAGAGAGACACCTGCAGACCTGCTTCACCACTTGTGAAGCGTCCCTCCCTGTAGGTGGTGAACAGGGGTTTGAATCCAGATCCTTGCATGTGTCCTTGAGTCCTCTGTGTGCTTAACCAGGTGCACCACCACCCAGCCCCCCTGAGCAGACTTAGTATATATAATTATCATATATATATGTATACATACACACACACACACACACACACACACACACAATCACCCCACGGAGCCACTTTTCAATGTTGCAAGTATATTGAGAACATTTAAGATCTGTACTCTTAGCAAAGTTCAAGTGCTGACATGCCTTGGAGATCCTGGTGGCGGGATGGTCAGCATCAAATTACTACAATCATATGACCTCACAGTGAAATGAGACAATGAATTTTTTAAAAAATGTCCTAGTGTATTTCAAAGCTACTTAACACTTGTATCTATTAAGTGAGTAATATAGCGTTATATCCAAAAAGTGTTCATACCTCAGCTAACCATGATCTGAGCTGTTGGAACAATGATAGACTTTCCTCTCAGGGTTGCGGTAGACCTTCAGTTCTCAGAAAGCACAGCAAAGCCAAACTCAGTGAAGCGAGGGGTGCTTGTACCCAGCACAGGAGTGTTGGCTGTAGTTGTCCCCTGTGCTGTGTCACATCTCTGGAAGGCATTCATCCTACAGAGTCCAATGTCTGTGACTTTTGGCCACCAGCGTCCCTGTTTCCCCCACCTATATCCCATGGCAACCAGCATCCCACCCCTGCTTCTCTGCGTTGGACTCTCACAGAGCCTACCTTGTAAAGTCAGATCACGGAGCCTGTGCCTTTCTGTGCCTGGCTTGTTTCACTTTGCACAGTGGCCTCCAGGCTCACGCACGTTGTACTGAGCAAACGGCAGGATTTCTTCCTTCAGTTGGGGTGAGTGGCGCTGGGCGCGCGTGTCAACGGGAGCACATTTTTCTCTCTCCGTTCACCTGCTGTTGGGGGACACTTAGACGGAGCTGTGTTTTTGACTCTTGTGAACGCTCCTGCAGTGAACGCAGGGCCGCAGGTACCATTTCCTCTGGATAAACAGCCAGAAATCAAACGGTTGGGTCATGTGGTAGTTCTGTGTTTGACTTTTTGAAGTTTTGAAGAACTTCCATACTGTTTTCCACAGTTTCAGCTTGGATCGTAATCAAAACTTGTGGTTTGAAGCTCATTATTTGAGTGCCTGGCTTGCCTTTTTCTTGTAGCTAAATGAATCAGTAGAGGAAGATTGAGTGTTTCCTGGGAGGTATAAAGGATAATGGTGTGCTGACTTATTTCCATACTGTGACATTCTCTCTCTCTCTCTCTCTCTCTTTGCATCAGTGCCATCCTACCACTCCTGGAAGACTTTTAGAGACAGGGAAGGAGAGATAGAGAGAAGGAGAGACACCATAGCACTGCTCCACCATTCATGTTAAACAGCTGGACAGTACCCACAGCCCCTGGACCAACTTTCCCAGCATTCATGAAGCTCTCCCTGGTGCCATGCATGATGCTCCACAGGGTGGTGGGGATTCACATCCGAGTTCTCAGACATGATATGGTGTGTGTTCTGCCGGGCGAACTATTTCTTGGCCCTAGTGCTTCTCCTTAGGATGTTTAACTATGGAACGGCTGAGGTGTGTAACCTATTAATAATCTATGTTCCTACCTCAATGTTAGTTTAGTTTTTTTTTCTCCTCAAATGAACATTTTCCCCTGAAGTCTTGGGTGCTGGGACATTCTTCAGTGGATTATTGATGAAGAACGAGGCCTTCCTGCTACTCCAGACTAAGTAGGTTTGTGATAGTAGAATGTGATTGTTGCCTGTGGTCAGAAGCCAGTAGAATGAGGCTATCAATCAACTAGCAGGTCAATAAGTGTCTGTTCAGCACAGACCTAGTACAAAGACTCTTTCTACTAGAAGGGGGGGGGAGTCTTTGGGGCCTCAAGATCAACAAATATCCATTGAACCTAACTTTAGGTTATTATTATTATTAATAATAACTTATTAATTCAGTTTGAAATAATAACTCTTCTTTTGGAGATGGCAGAATTTGCATTTCTGGACAATTGATTCATTGGCCTTCAGATGACCATAACTGTTGACTTGGGTTTCCTTTTTATTTTGACTTAGTATGAATCTACTACCCATGCTTTGAATTTATCTAGATCTTCCAGAATTTGCATACCTGCTGGGTCATTTGAGTTAGTGGACTGATTTTGTTAACTACATTACTGCTTGAAGGGCATAAATACACATCTGTGGATAGTCTCTGTTACACCCCAGCCCAAGTAACATCTTATAGATACACATTGGTCCCCCTTTAACCCCTTCTGAGGTTTTTTTTTTTTTGCCTCCAGGTTTATTTCTGGGGCTCAGTGTCTGCACTATGAATCCACTGCTCCTGGAGGCCATTTTCCCCCCTTTGTTGACCTTGTTGTTTATCATTGTTGTAGTTATTATTGTTGTTGCTGTCATTGTTATTGGATAGGACAGAGAGAAATGGAGACAGGAGGGGAAGACAGAGAGGGGGAGAGAAAGACAGACACCTGCAGACCTGCTTCACCACCTGTGAAGCGACTCCTCTGCAGGTGGGGAGCCGGGGGCTCGAACTGGGATCCTTATGCCAGTCCTTGTGCTTTGTGCCACGTGTGCTTAACCCACCGTGATACCACCCAGCCCCTCAACTGAGGTTTTTAATTGGGCCACAGTTTTATATCTGTGTCTCCTTACTAACCTTGTCCATTTAGGGCTGGTCAGTGAGAGGGTTTGGTTCTGTGGTTTCTGTTTTTACAACCTGTAGTTGAGAGTGTAACCTTCAGATTCATCTTTTAAAATCTCAACCTGATAGCTTTTGTGTTTGACTATCAACACTAAATCACATCTGAAAAGTAAACATTAGTTTCTGATTAGTATCTGATTAGTATCTGATTACTGTAAAAAATGGCGAAACGGTATCATCTGATTTCCATCTACACCATGCCTCGGCCTCACGTGAGCTTAATGTGCAGCTTGACGATACGAGAATCCGGCATGAAGCCCAGCCAGTCTATCTTGGCGTTACTCTCGATCGCACCCTGTCATTTCACGAACATCTCATAAAAACTGCAGCAAAGGTGGGCGCGAGGAATCACATCATTGCAAGACTGGCCAGCTCCTCATGGGGCGCGAGCGCTTCCACACTACGATCATCCTCTCTGGCATTATGCTATTCCACTGCAGAATACTGTGCCCCAGTATGGTTCTGTAGCCCCCATGTCCACTTGGTCGATTCCAAATTATATTCCTCCATGAGGATCATTTCTGGAACCATCCGTTCCACCCTGGTTCCATGGCTGCCAGTTCTCAGCAACATCGCCCCGCCAGATATTCGTCGGGATGCGGCATCATCTAAGTTCATTTCCCACGTCTACGCTCTACCGGACCTGCCAATATACGCGGATATCTTCGCCCACCCTGTTCAACGCTTGACGTCTCGTCACCCAATCTGGTCCCCTACGCCTACACTGAACTTCTCTGTTCCAGACTCTTGGAAACAGAGTTGGCAGTCAGCTGAGGTCAAGAACAAACACCTCATCACAGACCCCTGCAAGCGTCAACCCGGCTTTGACCTGGCACGTTATGATTGGGCCCTCCTCAATCGCTATCGAACAGGCCGTGGCCGGTGCGCCGCTATGTTCCATCGCTGGGGAGCCAGAGACGACCCGAACTGCCCCTGCGGCTCCAGACAGACTATGACCCACATAGTCAACGACTGCCATCTCTCCAGATTCAAAGGAGGTCTCGAAACTTGACATCAGGCTCAACCTGACGCTGTTGACTGGCTACGGAAGAAGGGCAAACGCTAGAAGAAAAAAAAGTTAAGGCCAATCATCTCTAGTTAGATTAGCTGCCCCCAACCCTCCCTGGGGCCAGAGTCACACTATTGTTTGTTGTCTAAGCATCTTGCTGCTCAACTGTGATTGGAAGATGAACAGTCTTCAGGTCTTATCTGAGAGCATATCAGAAATATCAGAATTACACATCCCATGGCCCAGCCCTGCCTGTGGAATCTGCATTTTGATAAAATCCCCAGCTGATATGTGTACACACACACACACATACACACACACACACACGCATACACATATGTGTGAGAAGCACTGGTTGTACAGTGGTTTTAGATGTTCTTGTTAGAATTGCAATGCTGGGAGTCGGGCGGTAGCGCAGTGGGTTAAGTACACGTGGCTTGAAGTGCAAAGGTCAGCATAAGGATCCTGGTTCGAGCCCCCAGCTCCCCACCTGCAGGGGAGTCGCTTCACAGGCGGTGAAGCAGGTCTGCAGGTGTCTGTCTTTCTCTCCCCCTCTCTGTCTTCCCCTCCTCTCTCCATTTCTCTCTGTCCTATCTAACAATGACATCATCAACAACAACAATAATAACTATAACAATAATAAAAAACAACAAGGGCAACAAAAGAGGAAATAAATAAATAAATAAATAATGCCAAGATGTAATGGGACACATATCCATTATATAGTTTTTGTGTGATTTTTTTTTTTCCTCCTGGTGGCATCTTTTTCCCATTGTTGTTGCTGCTGATGTCATTGTTGGAGAGGACAGAGAGAAATGGAGAGAGGAGGGGAAGACAGAGAGGGGGAGACAAAGACAGACACCTGCAGATCTGCTTCACCGCTTGTGAAGCGACTCCCCTGCAGGTGGGGAGCCGGGGGCTCGAACCGGGATCCTAACGCCGCTTTGCACTCTGTGCTTTGCACTCTGTGCACTTGACCCAGTGCACTATTGCCCGGCCCCCTGTATGATTTTTTTATTACCCCTAACGTTTAGTGTGGACAATTTCAAATAAATGCAAAAAATCGAACATTTTGAGACCAAGGAGATGGATAAGCTATGGGCCTGTGAGTGTGCTGAGCTGAGTGCGTGTGACCGGCTTCAAGGCCACGGCACACCACGTGGAAGTACTTGGACTTCGGGGGAAGTTTTGGTCTCACTCGTCCCAAGGGCCAGGTCGTGATACACCTGGTTAAGCTCACACATTATTACGGTGCACAAGGACCCACGTTCAAGCCCCTGGACCCCATCTGCAGGAGGAAAACCTCACAGATGGTGAAACAGGTCTGCAGATGTCTATCTTTCTCTTTCCCTATCTATCTCTCCTCCCCTCTCAATTTCTCTTTGTTTTATCCAGTAAAATGGAAACAATGTCCTCCAGGAGCAGTAGATTTGTAGTGCTGGCACCGAGCCCCAGCGATAACCCTGGAAGCAAAAACAAACAAAAAACCCCCAAGGTTATAAGATTACAGGGGTATAGCTTCCACTTTTTGAAATGTTATCCCCCTCTTGGATTAATGACTGTCAAGAATTTTTTTTTTAATTTAATCGAAACATTAGCAGATAGCATGACTGTTTAAAAAAAAAAAAGAACCATATGTTGGGAACCCTTATCTTTTTTTTTTTTTTTTCACTCCCTAGAATTCTCAATGGCTTTGATGTTGTGATTACTTGGGGATTTCTCCTCATTTCCCCTACCCTGGTGAGGTGTGTGTGTGTGGGGGTATTTGCACAGTTGGGTGCTGGTCGTTGCCTAGTTCAGAATAGTGGGCCTGAGGCCTTTGATCACTGGTGCAGTGAGCCGGTTTTGAGATGGTCTGCAATGTTGCTTCTAGTCCTGTGACTATAGGTTCTGTGCCATTATGATCACCAGGACTCCTCAGGTTGAGATGCTGATGAGCCAGCTCAATACTTGAACAGGAAGGAAAACATCTGTTGGCCTGGAGAAGTGATCATTTCCTAAGCTACTGAGTAAAACACAGCTGCACTGGCACTGCTAACTCCGTTTCCTTGTCAATTTCTGTTCTTTCAGGAAACCTCACAGAAACATGAAGCTGTCCACCATCTGGAACTCAGAAACTCTTTGGGAGCTGACTGCAGGCTTCTAGAACATCCAGGTGTTCTACAGATGTGAACACTGACCCTGCACTCACCAGCTGGAGCCTGAACAGATCCTCTTAACGCTGGCATCTACAGACATAGAAAAGTCAAGTCCTAAGTAGCCAGGGAACCATTGTTGATACTGATCAGGGTGATTCCTGGACACAGCCAGTCACCTTATGAAGCTGCAGCGGGGGACAGCCCAAATTTGGGGTTGCAGATTTCCTGGGGTTCTAAATGGGGACCTTGTTTTGGTAGCACCCACCACCAGCAGGCCCTTTTCCTTCACGGAAGCTCGGCTTTCCAGGGACTCCCCGCGTTGAAAGTGAACAGCTCTCTGAGGTTCTCCAGGAACCCTTCATTCCTCACCCACAGTCACTGCAGACACTGGGAGGCCTTCTCTCCACCATGGGCTGGATATTTCTAACGGTTTTGTTGGTGGGGGTGAGCTTCTTGGGATATCGTTACCCGCTTGTGGATTTTTGCGTCACTGGGCAAACAAGAAGTCAGAAACCAAATTTTGTAATCATCTTGGCAGATGACATGGGGTGGGGTGACCTGGGGGCAAACTGGGCAGAAGCCAAAGACACTGCCAACCTTGATAAGATGGCTGCAGAAGGAATGAGGTGAGTCTGCAGAATGGCAAGCCTGTATCTTCTGGGATGTCTTATCCTTTTTTGGGGGGTGAGGTGGGGGGTAGCACTTAATGGGTCCATATTTCTTTATTCAAGCAATAATTCAATCAGTCACTCAACTAATCATATTTGAAGCCAATATAGGATCATGAAGACATTTGGTTATCCACCTATCTTTTAAAAAATATTTTTATTTAGTTATTATTGGATAGAGACAGAGATAAGTTTAGAGGAGAGGGAGAGATAGGGAAAGAGACAGAGATACCTGCAACCCTGCTTCACCACTCATGAAGCTTTCCCCCTGCAGGTGGGGACTGGGGCTTGAACCTGAGTCCTTGTGCACTGTAATGTGAGCATTTGATCAGGTGTACCACCCATCCATCTTCTCCCATTTGTTGAGTGTGTTAGGACCTAAGGATACAGAAGTGACCAAGATAAAGAATTTTGTCTTCCAGGGACATGCAGTAGAACATCCTTATTATGTCTGATAGCAGAGGTGGGTTAAAAGGAAAATGTATCTGCATCAGGAAGTTCTGGACTCCACGGGGAGGGTATAGAACCCAGCCTGGGGGCTCTAGGGCAGAGGTGCCCTTTGAAGAGCAACTGAGAGTCAGTGAGGCCTATCAAGGTGAAAGAATTTGTTTGTGAGCTGATAAGACAGTGGATGATGGAAGGCACATTTGGTTCCATGATACCACAGAAGTGGAGGGGATATGCATCTGAACAGACTGAAATGTTTATAGCTTTTTTTTTGCCTCCAGGGGTATCACTGGGGCTTGGTGCCTGCACTATGAATCCACTGCTCCTGGAGGCCATTTTCTTTTTTTCCATTTTATTGAACAAAGCAGAGAGCAATTAAGAGAGGAAGGGAGATAAAGAAGGAGAAGGAAAGATAGACACCAGCTGTGAGTATGGAGGCTGGGAGTGTGTATCAGTCTGCCAACGCCCATGTTCAGCGGGGAAGCAGTTCCAGAAGCCAGACCTTCCACCTTCTGCATCCCACAATGACCCTGGGTCCATACTCCCAGAGGGATAAAGAATAGGAAAGCTGTCAGGGGAGGGGATGGGATACGGAGTTGTGTTGGTGGGAACTGTGTGGAATTGTACCCCTCTTATCCTATGGTCTTGTTAATACATCCATTTTATAAAATAAAAAAAGAAAGATAGACACCTGCAGACCTGCTTCACCACTTGTGAAGCTCCTCCTCTGCAGGTGGGGAACCGGGGTCCTTGCACTCCGTACTGTGTGTGCTTAACGGGGTGTGCCACCACCCAGCCCACATATATATTTCTGATTCAAAAGTCTAGCCCCGCTTCCTGCTTAGACAGGAAACTTGTGTCAGTGCTCAGGCTTGTCGGTTTTCTTCATGCGCTGATGCTGGCCCGAGCAGCTGGTGCAGACCCTCCTGTCTGTACTGGGTCATGAACCTCCAATCCATGTTGTGTGGCAGGACTCAGTTCAGCTGACTGACTGGTTAGGACAACGCTTGAGGTGTCTTTAGATGTCAGAGGTCAGCCACTTGCAGCCTTAGGCTGGGAACTTTTGTGTGGCTATACGGACCCTCAGGGTTCATGGAACTGGTCTTAACCTATACCAGCCTGTCCTTACTTCATCCAACTCTATGAACACTCCTCTGCCTCCAGTCTTTCAAGGCATTTTTTTTTTCCTCCAGGGTTATTGCTGGGCTCAGTGCCTGCATCATGAATCCACCGCTCCTGGAGGCCATTTTTTACCCCTTTTGTTGCCCTTGTTGTTGTAGCCTCGTTGTGGTTACTATTATTGCCATTGTTGATGTTGTTCATTGTTGGATAGGACAGAGAGAAATGGAGAGAGGAGGGGAAGATAGAGAGGGGCAGAGAAAGACAGACACCTGCAGACCTGCTTCACCGCCTGTGAAGCGACTCCCCTGCAGGTGGGGAGCCGGGGCTCGAACCGGGATCCTTACGCCGGTCCCTGCGCTTTGCGCCACATGCACTTAACCCACTGCGCCACCGCCCGACCCCCTCAAGGGCATTTTTGTGACCCTAAGGGAAAAAAAGCCTAGGGGGCTGGGCAGTGGTGCACCCTGTTAAGTGCACATAGTACCATGTGCAAAGACCTGCACAGAGACATGGGCTCAAGCCCCCACTTCCTACCTGCAGCAGGGACGCTTCACAAGTGATGAAGCAGGTCTGCAGGTGTCTCTCTGTATCCCTCTTTGTAACCACCCTCCCAATTTCTCTCCAATTGAATAAAATAGAAGAAAAAAAGAGAGCAGGGTAGATAGCATAATGGCTGTGCAAACAGACTCTCATGTCTGAGGTCCCCAGGTCCCAGATTCAATCACCTGTTCCACCATAAGCCAGAGCTCAGTGCACTGGTAGAGAAAGAAAGAAAGGTGGTCGGGCAGTAGCTCAGCGGGTTAAGCGCAGGTGACGCAAAGCGCAAGGACCAGCATTAAGAATCCTGGTTCGAGCCCCCGGCTCCCCACCTGCAGGGGAGTCGCTTCACAGGCGGTGAAGCAGTTCTGCAGGTGTCTGTCTTTCTCTCCCCCTCTCTGTCTTCCCCTCCTCTCTCCATTTCTCTCTGTCCTATCCAACAACGACGACATCAATAACAACAACTAATAACTGTAACAATAAAACAAGGGCAACAAAAGGGAATAAATAAATAAATATTAAAAAAGTAAAAACTAAAGAAAGAAGGGTGGTCGGGTGGTAGCACAGTGGGTTAAGTGCAGGTGGCACAAAGTACAAAGACCGGCATAAGGATCCCGGTTCGAGCCCCCCGGCTCCCCACCTGCAGGGGAGTGGCTTCACAGGCGGTGAAGCAGGTCTGCAGGTGTCTGTCTTTCTCCCCTCCTCTCTGTCTTCCCCTCCTCTCTTGGTTTCTCTCTGTCCTATCCAACAGCAATGACAGAAATGACAAAAATAATAATAACAACAACTATAAATAACAAGGGGCAACAGAAGGGGAAAAGTAGCCTCCAGGAGCAGTGGATTTGTAGTGCAGGCACTGAGCGCCAGCAATAACCCTGGAGGGAAAAAAAACCGGAAAAGAAAAGAAAAGAAAGAAAATGGGAAAGGGGGAGAGAAAGAAAGGGAGGAAGAAAATGGTAGGGCTGGGTGGTGGCGCACCTGGTTGAGCGCACATTTCAGTGCGCAACGGCCGGGGTTTGAGCCCCTTGTCCCCACCTTGCAGGGGGAAAGCTTTGTGAGTGGTGTAACAGTGTTGCAAGTGTCTTCCTTTCTCTCTCCCCCTCTGTCAGCCTCTTCCCTCTCAATTTCTGTCTCCATGCAATTAATAAATAAAGATAATAATTAAAAAAAACATCTTATTTTAGAAAGGAAAGGAAAATGGTCAGCAGGATTGGTGGACTTGTAGTGCTAGCACTGAGCCCCAGCAATAACCCTGGAGGAAGGAAAATAAAATAAAATCCTAGTTCCAAAGAGCTACAGCTTAGAAGACCAGCTCATTCTCTGAAGCTCTCTATGTAGTCTCTCTGTCTTCTCTTGTTTCCTCCCTCTCCCCCTCTCCCTCTCCCTCTCCCTCTCTCTCTCTCTCTCTCTCTCTCTCTCTCGGCTTTCCCTGTGTGGTGACTTTTTCCTGGTGTACATTTCTCACCTCCTGTTTAGTTTCTGCTCACCATTTGCCCCGCAGTTCCACTGAGGTCTTTGGGAAAGCTCTCCTGGACACCAGAAGTGTATTCTGTGCAGCCCTCGCTGCTCTGCATAGATACTGGCCAGTCCTCTGAGCACTGGTGTTGGGCTTAATGGCATCTTCTTTCCCCAATTCACATCCATATGGAACCTCAGAATGTGACCTTGTTTTAGATGTTGGGTCTATGCAGATGTGATTAGCTATGGATCTAAATGATAAGCTACTTGATTTAGGGTTGAATGAAATTGAATGACGGATGTCCTTATCAGGAGAGGAGGGGAGGGGAGGGGAGGGGAGAGGAGAGGAGTGGACGTAGATATGATGTAAAAGAGGAGGCAGAAATGGGAGTGGTTTGGGGCCGATCAGTGGAGCGCTTGTTGAGCGCACATGTTATAATGCACAAGGTTCGAGCCCCTGGTCCCCACCTGCAGGGGGAAAGCTTTGTGAGTGGTGAAGCAGGGCTGCAGGTGTCTTTCTCTCTCCCTCTATCACCCTTTTCCCTCTTGATTTCTGGCTGTCTCTACCCAATAAATATTATATATATATATATATGGAGAGAGAGAGAGAGAGAGAGAGAGAGAGAGAGAGAGAGAGAAGGAGTGATTGAGCTACAACCCAAGAATGCCAAGGACTGGGTTAACGTCAGCCTCATTCTGAACTCCTCATTCTGTCCCAGGAAGAGTCACCCCTGGTGACACCATGATTTCAGACTTCCTGCCACATGAGCTGTGCGAGAATAAATTTTTGTCATTAATAGCAATATATTATGTATGGCAGCTCCTTCTAGCTCTGGGCCTCTGGAAGAAAAAAAGCTTTCTTTATCTTTCCCCTCTTTATCTTTCTATTCTTTCTCCTTTATCTTTCTAGCTAAGTGTCTGGACACATAGCAGGCAATCCTCAAATATTTGGCCCTCAATCAGTGAATTTTAGGAATTCAAAAAACCCCAAAGTGTCACCCTAAAATTTTGCATGCCAAATATTTTTCTCCCCCGGGAAGAATGTTAATCCATGGTATTGATCAGATCCTGAAAAGAGAGCTGCTGTTGCTCTAGGGCAGGGAGATCTCACAATGGTTATTCAAAAAGGCTTTCTTTCTGGAGGCCTGGAGGTCAGTCCAGGCACCACCATAAGCCAGAGCTGGGCAGTGCTCTGGTGAAAAGAAAAACTAACAAAAAAACACAAAGCAGCTTCTGATTTAAGTGTCAGGGGGAAACTTCTGAGCTGTTATTTGAACCTCAGTATGTGCGAACTGAGCCTTTGGCCCTAGACCTGGAGTTGGGGCCTCCAGGATGTTCTGAACCCAACAGGCATCTCGGGGTCATGGGGGGTGGGGTGGGGCTTGACTCTAGCACGGCTTGTGGGCTGTAGTGCTTCCCTCCTCCTTAGGAAAATATTCTCTCCACCTGAGCCTTGGGACGGCAGCCAGCCAACAGCCCTGTGGCCTGATGTCTATGGCTTCCTGCTCTGCATTATTGACAGGAAAGCAGGTTTCCTGTGAGGCTGTGGGTTGATTCATCACTGGCACCTCCCACCGTCTGCTCAGTGTCAGCAGGGAACTTGACTTTCACACCAGAACTTCTGTTACCAATAAGGGGCCTAAGGGCTGCTGAGGGAACCACCTTTTACCTTCTTTCATGAGTGTATTCTTTGCCTGGGACGATCACGCTCGTGACTACGGACTAGGTGGCTTAGAGCAAATTCAGTCCACCCTTCAAATTCAGGAGGCTGGGAGTCCTTCATCTCTGTGTTGACAGGAATCGTTTCTCCGAGAGACTGGGAGACAAAGAGAAATTGAGAAGGGGGTGGGAGTAGATAGCATAATGGTTGTGCAAAGAGACTAATGTCTGGGGCTCCAGAGTCTCAGGTTCAATCCCCTGCACCACCATAAGCCAAGAGCTGAGCAGTGCTCTGGCTAAAAAAAAAAAAAAAAAAAGACAAACAAAACCCCCCCCATAATAATAATAAATAAAAATAAAATCTAAAGAAATTGAGAAGGGAGGGAGAGATAGAGAGGGAGAGAAACAGAGAATGACCCACACCTGCAGACCTGCTTCACCATTCATGAAGCATCCCCCACCCCTTGCAGGTGGGGAGCAGAGGCTCCAACCCGGGTCCTCGAACATGGTAATGTGTGTGCTTACCTGGGCGTGCCACCGTGCAGCTCCCTCCCCAGCTCTTTTAACAAAACCCATCGTTGGACTTCAGGCCCACCCAACTGGAGTACAACCACTAAGGCCACACGAAGCCACCGTCACAGGTTGAATTGATGTTGCTGTGTGCCGGGCTAGCATGGGGGTGCCTCTTCCCGTGTGGACTCTCTGGGTTGGAGAGAACTCGACCGGAGCCAGCCTGGGCTGCCACTCACTCAGCGATGCCAGGGAGATGACTCAAACTCGTGGCAGAGTGGCAATGCAATGTCTTTATTGACCAGAGAGCAATGCTTTTAAAGGCCAGACCCCGGAAGTGACAAGTCGGAAACGGAAATGGCTAGGAAAGAGGCCGAGAAAGGCAAAAGGAGGCTGGGAAGGTAGGAACTTCCTTAGTAACTGTTGGGAGGGTTTTAACTGGTGGGATTAATGTTACCCTGTAGGCAGGGAGGGTCTTGAGGGTAGAAAGAAGATAGATCAAAGGAATGGAATGGGTGGGGATCTTTCAGGCAAAACAATGATTATGTAGATAGGCCATAGTATCAGGAATGCAGGGTGCTTTGTGAGGCTCCTCACAATTTCCTGACAGCAGAGGTGGGGCACGACTGAACCCAGAGCAGCTAGATACCTTACACTTAACCTTCGTCTCTGCTGCTACATAGCCTACAGCACAGCAGATGAGCCACAAGTGTTCGCTACTTAGAAGACAAATTGTGGTGCTTAAGAGGCTGGACATCTCCAGAGTCAGTCAGACCCTGTGGGTTCAAATCCCAGCTCTGCCCCTTCCCAGTTGTCTGACCCTGGCAGGTGTGGGGCCACACACAGAGTGACAAGAATTCCATTCTCCTTCCAAGAACTTGTCAATTAGACCCAATACCGTGCAGAGCGGACAGTAACAAGGCAAATGAATCCCATCTCTCATAATAGCAGCAAAAAGCAGCCACAGATAATGTATCCCTGAGGGCCAGGCAGTGACACAGCTGGTTAAGTGCACACACTGCAGTGCACAAAGACCTGGTGGTCCCCAGCTGCAAGGGAGGAAGCTTCACAAGTGGTGAAGCAGGGCTGCAGTTTTCTGTTTCTCCTCTCAATTTCTCTCTCTATCCAATAATAAATAAATAAATAAATAAATATAATGTATCCTGGTCTGTTCTGCTCAGGGCTCTGCAGCTAACTGGACCCTCACAACATCCATGAGTGGGTGTTGTCACTTCCCTCAATTACAGAAGGAAGCAAAGCCTGGAGGGAGAATGTTGACCACAGACTGGGACTTGGGACCTGATTACATGGGTCTGTATTTGCTAGTTCTGGGGACACTGAACTTGACCCAAAGCCATGCCAGACCTCTGTTTGTTCATCTCTAAAGTGGAACTTGCCTTGCAGAGTGGTTCGAGGAGAGTCCCTGGCACTTACTCATGCTTGACAGGTATCAGCTGTCTCTCCATATTTATTTATTCCCTTCTGTTGCCTTGTTGTTTTATTGTTGTTGTTATTGTTGTTGATGTCATTGTTGTTGGACAGGACAGATACCTGCAGACCTGCTTCACCGCCTGTGAAGTGACCCCCCTGCAGGTGGGGAGCCAGGGGCTCAAACTGGGATCCTTATGCCGGTCCTTGCGCTCTGCATCACTGCCCAATTCTCTCTCTTTTTTTTTTAAAGATAGAGGTGGAGGGGGCTGCGTGGTGGCGCTCTGGGTTAATTGTGCACATTACCAGGTTCCATCCTCCACTCTCTATCTGCAAGGTGGGGGGGAGAAGCTTTTTTTTTTTTTTTTTTTGTCTCCAGGGTTATTGCTGGTGCTTGGTGCTGGCACTATGAATCCATTGCTCCTGGCGGCCATTTTTTCCATTTTTGGATAAAACAGAGAAATTGACAGAGGAGGGGGAGATAGAGAGGGAGAGAGTAAGATAAGACACCTGCAGATCTGCTTCACTGCTTGTGAAGCTTTCCCCCTGCAGATGGGGAGCTGGGGGCGCGAACCAGGATCCTTGCACAGCCCTCGTATTATGTGTGTTTGATCTGGTGCTCTACCGTATCAGTATCAGCTCTTTGTGCCCTCCCCCCAGCCCCCCAGAGATGGCTCTGGTGCTCACTTACCCTCTCCCCTGGCTGGGGGGTGGGTGGTGGGACCATATCCACTCTTTTGCGAATGTAGTAGCAGCAGTCGGCTCAGTCCGTCGGTACCCAGCCCCTACCTTCCCCAAGCAGCGCTGTAGAATTTGCTGTCTTCCTAGAATCCATTTAATCCTGTGTATTCCTAGACAGTGTCCCTGAGGCAACATTACTGTCCATTTTCCTTCCCTGCCAGCACACACCATTAGTTCTATTTGTTTTTAACCTGGCTCTGGTTGATGCAATTTGCCACTCTGTAGACAGAAACGGGCACCATTCGTAATGTCACTATGACGTGGCTGTTTAAAGGGAGTCTTTGGCGGGGAGGGGGAGGTGGGAGACACAGAGTTCCCAGTGCCTCAGTTTTGGTTTCCCTTTCCATAGATCTTGTTTCCCTTTGTATGAAGACAAAGTCTGCATAATGAGCTCTGACACCCATAGCCTGGAGCTTGGTCACAGCAGCTCAGGACAGAGGGCATCCCCGTCCCCTTATCACCTGGGCGGAAGCAGGTGTGACAGGAAAGGGCAGTGTTTTTACTGCTACAGTTGGTCTCTAACAGGTGGAATGGCTTATCCCACTGGCAGATTCTCTGGATTAAAGGAGGAGACAGACCTTGTGAGGGAGCCTTGTTGTTCGAGCGTCCCTAATGTCTGGTGACACCTAGTGTGTGAGAGAGCCCAGAGGGGTGGCAGGTTGGCCCTTAGCTTAGCAGACACCATGTCTTGCCCTTCCTTGACCTTTGGGCTCTTTGTCAGTGTCCTGTGGGAATCTGGGCTGGACCATGCTGTTGAATATGTGAAAGTTTAAAAATATGAAGGCAGCCTGAAGAAAATTAAAATGTGAGAGTCTTAAGTGGAAATGCCAGGGATGTGCTAATCGACCACAGCTTAAAGCTTTATGCAGTTAGAAAGCTTGCATTATGGTATGGGGGTAGAATGGTGGAAGGACTAGGGGATGGCTCAGTGGGTGTAGCACATGCCTTACGGTGTATGAAGGCCTGGGCTTGGCCCCTAGCACCGCACGAGAGCACCATGGACAGCACCAAAGGGACACCCCCCCCCCCAATGGATGATGGAACTATGCTTTGGTCAGTCAGTCTCCCTCTCTCTCTCTAGGTATATTTATGCTTTTAGATTTATTTTTATGGGAGAGAGAGAAATGGAGACCAGAGTATCCCTCAACTCTTGCATATGGCAGTGCTGGGGATTGAACTGGGAGCTTCTAGGGACTTAGAGTTATCTCCTCAGCCCTCTCCTTAAATATGAAGCATTTAAAAAATTGGCCTAGGAAGGCTGCTTGTCAGTGTTGTGTATATATGGGAACCTCGGTGCACTCATTCATTAGTGACACGTTAATGCATTCATGCCTGTTAAAGGGATGGATTACTCATACTTCAAAGAAGGCAAAAGGGGCCGGGCGGTGGTGCACCCAGTTAAGCGCACATAATACTAAGTGCAAGGACCTGCGCAAGGATCCCGGTTTGAGCCTCTGCTCCCCACCTGCAGGGGGGATACTTTACAAGTAGTGAAGCAGGTCTGCAGATGTCTTTCTCTCCCTCTCTCCCTCTCTATCTCCTCCTCTCTCAATTTCTCTCTGTCCTATGCAATGACAAAAAAGAAAAAAAAATTGCCAGGAGCAGTGGATTCATAATGTTAGCACCAAGCCCCAGCTATAATCCTAGACGTGAGAGAGAAAGAGAGAGAGAAAGAGAGAGAAGGAGAAGAGGAGGAGGAGGAGGGGAGAAGAGGGAGAGAGACAGGCAGGCAAGGGTATCCCATTGGCAGCTTACCCAGGCAAGCCAATACAGGTTTCTTCTGTGATAATGAACCAACAGTGGTTTTTTTGTGTTTGTTTGTTTGTTTGTTTTTGGGGGTGACGTTCTCAGGATGAGATATAACCGGTATAAATTTCTCAAGTGACTGGCTCCAAGCAATAGCTTAGGGTGACCACACTGGAGGTTGAGCACCTGAGTGGTCATGAATGCAGGTCTCCTGGGGAGGGAGAAGGGGGAATGGGCAGTGGTTGAAGTGCTCCCACCCTGTAGAACCCACATCTGCCCCCACCCACTCGTCCAGATTGTCTGCAGAATTGGTTTGAAAGTGAAGCTGACAACACGGTGTTGATACTTGTACTGATGTGTAATGAATTGCAATATGTTCACTTGGCGCCTTGATGTTTTTCCTCGTCTCTGCTCCCCCACTTCCCTGCCCAGTTTAATTCTGAGTTCTTCTCTGAGAGTTACAGGCAGTGGCTTTGTTGGCAATAAAAAAATCAATATTCACTACTGGATGGTCAGAGGTGCCCAGGGACAGAGGATGTTTCTAAATAGGGCCTTGGCAAGGGATGGACTGAGCTGTCAGTTCCATCCAATGCATGCATGGTGAGATTTCTCTTTCCAAAATTGGCGTGTGTGTGTGTGTGTGTGTGTGTGTGTGTGTGTGTGTGTGTGTGTGTGTGTGTATAGGGAGTATTGAGGCCCGGGAGGTGGCACAGTGGATAAAGCATTGGACTCTCAAGCAGGAGGTCCCGATTTCGATTCCCAGCAGCACATGTACGAGTGATGTCTGGTTCTTTCTCTCTCTCTTCCTATCTTTCTCATTAATGAATAAATAAAATCTTTTTAAAAAAGAGAAGTATCTGTCCTGTTAGCCTCACGAGCCTTTCTCAGCCATCTGTGTCCTTTGGGTTTTGCAATCACCTTGAGAAAGAAGGGGGATACCAGACTGCTCAGAACTTCCGGGGATTGGGAGGAAGCTCTCAGAGATAGAGTGAGAGCTAAGGTTAGAGAGACTCTGAGAGAGATTGTCCTTGACAACACAAAGACCCTTCTCAATATGTAACTTCTTCATCTCCTGCTGTAGTGCAGACGCAGGGTTAAGGACCCCTGGACATCCTGCTATCTTGTGACCTTCACCACTAGCCAACATGCCTGACTTGGTGGTCCCATTCTATCTTCTTGGACATTCTCTGAATTTTAGGGCAGGTAATTTACATCTTTGCGCTGGAATAATTAGATCGAACAGATGTAAGGAGAATGTAATGCTCACCTACCCCTGGGGACAAGGGGACATCTACTTTTCTGTTGTTTCTTTTATTTGATAGGACAGAGAACATTGAGAGGCGGGCAGGAGATACGTGGGAGAGAGAGAGAGAGAGACACTCGCAGCATTGCTTCACCACTCATGAAATCTCCTCCTGCCTGCAGATGGGGACCGGGGGCTTGAACCTGAGTCCTTGCACATATATGTGATAAATGTGCTCTACCAGGTGTGCCGCTACCTGACCCCACTAGGGGGACGTCTAAAGTAGATGTGACGGGCTGGGAAAATCACTCGCTTGGACAGTGTGTTGCTTTGCCATGTGCACAATCTAGGTTTGAGTCAGCTTCCGCTGCATTGAGGGAAGCTCTGGGGTTTGGGTCTCTTTTGCAGTCTCCCCTCCTTCTCTCTCTTCCTCTCTCTCTCCCTCTCTCAACAAACAAATAAATGGAGGTGTCTGTTGTTTTGCTTAACTGGTGAGGGCGTGCTGGGATACCGTGATCTGGATGACAGCAGCTCTTAGAGAGAAGGACTGGAAACATTAACCAGGGTGGCCCTGGTGCTGGCTTGTCTCTTCACAGCGACAGATTCAAAATAGCCGGTCCAACTGCTGTCATTCATTCTTCTGAAGCCTCCTGAGTGTAGTTGCTCCATAGTGAACTTCTTTTTTTTTTTTTTTTCATTTTTTTATATTTATTTTCCCTTTTGTTGCCCTTCTTGTAGTTTTCATTGTTGTTGCTGATGTTGTCGCTGTTGTTTAGGACAGAGAGAAAGGGAGAGAGGAGGGGAAGACAGAGAGGGGGAGAGAAAGACGGACACCTGCAGACCTGCTTCACCGCCTGGGAAGCGACTCCCCTGCAGGTGGGGAGCCGGGGGCTCGAACCGGGATCCTTGTGCCGGTCCTTGTGGTTTGCGCCACGTGCGCTTAACCCGACTCCCCATAATGAATTTCTACAAGTATCAGGTCTTGAGACAGACTGGGGGAGGGGGAGAGGTAGAGAGAGAGAGATCAGGCAGGTCTGTCCTTAAGAGATTCACAGCCTGGTGGCCATCAAGAAAGAAAACCAGCCTTAGCATGCAGAAAGTGTCATGCAGTAAAAGGGGGACCCCCCTGACGTGTATGTGGCTGAGCTGACATCCTAGGCAACAGAACAAGCACATTCTCTTATATCGTCAGTCACCATCAGACATGAAAAAGGCTCATTCAAGGCTTGTCAGCTTGTGGGTGGTGAAGCTCAGAGAAGAAGACTGCGGACTAACTGCAGGGAAAGGCAGGAAGGGGAGGGGCCCAGGGCTAGTCTGAAAAAGTGTATCTGGCCTGAGAAGTGAAACCTTCAAGATGAGGAACTGGCCACACCAAGGGTCTTGTAGAGAACTGGAAAGCAGAAGTAAATACTCAGGACTGCAAGGTGCTTTTTCTCTACAGGTATTATTTTGTTTTATTTATCTCCATCACGGATGTCGCTGTGACTTGGCGCCAGCCTTCATGGTGAATCCACTATTTCTAGTGGCCATTTCTCTCTCTCTCTCTTTTTCTCTTTAATTTAGTTACTATTGAATAGAGTCAGAGAGAGATTGAGAGGGAAGGAGGAGATGGTAAGAGAGAGGGAAAGAGGCAGACGTCTGCAGCCCTGCTTCACCACTCGGCGTCTTGGTCCAAAGGAATGGCAATGCGATGCCCTTGGGTATCTCCTGGAGTCATGTGTGTCCTTCTTGTCTGAGGAAGTCCCAGGACAACGGGGAGAATGTCTTTCTGAAGAATACAAGTGTGTGAGCACATGAGTGAAAACACACAGCCAGTCTGCTCTTGGCTGCTGTATCTGCTTAGAGTTTATGAAAGGATCTGATGTGACTCACTAAAATTCCTCTGAACAGCTTTCTTTTTTATGTATGTATTTAAAAAATATTTCTTTCTTTCTTTTTAATTAAAGACAAAGATGATTTGAAAGAGGAAGGGGAAGTTGAGAGAGAGAGAAAGAGAGAGAGAGATGAGAGAGGAGGGGGCGGGGTGGTGGCGCATCTGATTGAGCGTACGTTACAATGCTCAAGGACCCACAGGTTCAAACCCACCGTCCCCATCTGCAGGGAGAAAGCTTTTCGAGTGGTGAAGCAGTGTTGCAGGTCTCTCTCTCTCTGCCTGTCTCATTAAAACTAACTAAATAAAACATTTTGAAATTTAAAGGGGGGGTGAGTGGTGGTGCGCCTGCTTAAGTGCACACATTACAGTGCATAATGACCCAGGTTCAAGCCCTCAGTCCGCACCTGCAGGGAGAAAGCTTTGCCAGTGGTGAAGCAGTGTTGCAGGTCTCTCTCTCTCTCTCTCCCCGCCCCCCTCCATCCCTCCCTCCCTCCCTCCCTCCAGGATTATTAATGGGGCTCAGTGCCAGCACTATGAATCCACTGCTCCTGGAGACCATCCCCCCATTTTATTGAGGCCACCCCCCATTTCATTGGATAGGACAGAGAGAGAAATTGAGAGAGGAAGGGAAGATAGAGAGGAAGTGTCCCTCTCCCTCTCTATTACTCTTCTCTCTCAATTTCTGGTTGTCTCTATCCAAAAAATAAATAAAGATAATACAAAAAAATGTAGAGAAGGAGAGACACCTGGAGCACTTTTTGCCACATAAAGCTTCCTTTACCCCACCCATGCAGGTTGGGACTGGGGACTTGAACCTTGGTCCTTGAGCACTATAATATGTGCTCTACTGGGTCTGCCATCACCTGATCCCCCTCCGAACAGATTTCTTTTTTTTTCCCCCTCCAGGGTTATTGCTGGGCTCGGTGCCTGCACCATGAATCCACTGCTCCTGGAGGCCATTTTTTCCCCCTTTTGTTGCCCTTGTTGTTGTAGCCTTGTTGTGGTTATTATTATTGCCATTGTTGATGTTTTTCGTTGTTGGATAGGACAGAGAGAAATGGAGAGAGGAGGGGAAGACAGAGAGGGGGAGAGAAAGACAGACATCTGCAGACCTGCTTCACCGCCTGTGAAGCGACTCCCCTGCAGGTGGGGAGCCGGGGGCTCGAACCAGGATCCTTACGCCGGTCCTTGCGCTTTGCGCCACCTGCACTTAACCCACTGCGCCACCGCCCAACCCCCTCTGAACAGATTTCTGAGCCTTGCCTTTGACAGAAGGCAGTGTGAAGGCTGAGCTTTGCTGATCTGTCTGTCTGTCTGTCACTCAGAGGCCACGGCTGGTGCCTTGAAAACCCAGTTCTCCCTTCCAGCCTTTAAATTGTGAATGGAGCCAAGCTGGTTTTTATTCCGGTCACAGAGCAATTGAGAGAGCTGTCACAGAAGGCATCGCCGTCTATTTTAGACTCCTTATAAATGCAGGCTGGACACTTAATTTGGCAACACTATGTCTCTCTGGGGCTTTCTCGGCAGCTAACATTCCCTGGTCCTAATGCACATAATTCACGCAACGGCAAGTTGCTTTGGTTTCTTTCTGACTGTGTCTTAATTTGCACTGATGTTCCTGGTAACAGGCCGCTGTGATATCTGGCGCTTGCTTTACAATGTATTTTCAGGCTTTAATTAAGACCCCTGTTGGTGAACCGGCCTGAGCCTGCCCAGATAGATTTGGGGAAAAACAAAAGAAGCTTTTCAAACAGCAGGGCTGTGTTACTGCTTATTAATTAGTCTGTGCCAGGTGGAGACGGAGGCTGGGAGAAGGGGAAAGCTGGCGGGCCAGTCAGTTCATCTAATTGCATGTTCATTAAAAAAAAAAAATTGTGTGTGTGTGTGTGTGTGTGTGTGTGGTGTGTACAGGCTGGGCTTTCCAATGATTTGGAAGGAGAAAAAAGAGGACTGTTTCTGAGAATCGAGCTATGAACTTTAACACACAGCGGGGAAAGAATTGAACGCAGAAAGTATCCGCTTAAGTGATTATGTGAGAAATGGATGTGTGTGTGTGTGTGTGTGTGTGTGTGTGTGTGTGTGTGTGTTCCTGAGCAGACAACCCCACTTTCTAAGTTTTGTTTGTTCACTCACAGATCTTGCTGGCATACCTCCACCCCACCAAGGCTCTCTGCTTGGAGCTGGAATGGCAACTCTAAGCCCCACCATCATGGAGCCTCTAAGCCGGGAAGAAACTCAAAGGCACTTCTTACTGTAGAAATGTGATTTCCTTCTGAGGGTGACTGGAGGGGCTTTGGGGTTGTGGTGCATGCTGGTGAGGGTGCTCTGCAGACACCTGTTGCAAGGGGGTGAGAAATTGTACCTGTGTTTCGGCAGCTATACTGTAATCCTCTAACTGCCCAGTAAAGGGGAAAAAGGAAGAGAGAGAGGGAGAGGCAGGCATTTTTACTGTACCTGAGATGATGGCACTAGCTTGGTCAAGGAGGGACATGGTAAGGGTAAGAATTAAAACAGAAAAATTGAAAAAAAAATGGTGGTGGGGGGTCTGGTGGTGGCACACTGGGTTAAACACACATAATACAGAACACAAGGACCGGCGTAAGGATCCCGGTTCGAGCCCCCAGCTCCCCACCTGCAGGGAGGTCGCTTCACAGGCCGTGAAGCAGGGCTACAGGTGTCTGTCTTTCTCTCCCCTACCCCTTCTTCCCCTCCCCTCTCAGTTTCTCTCTGTCCTATCCAATAAAATGGAAAATAAGATGGCCAACAGGAGCAGTGGATTCGTAGTGCAGGCACTGAGAAAAATGGAGCCAAAAAAAAAAAAGGGGTGGGTGGGTGGCGCACCTGGTTGGTGCACATGCTGCAGTGCACAGGGGCCGGAGTTCCACTTCCTGGTCCTCACCTGCTTTGCGAGTGGTACAGCAGGGCTGCAGGTGTCTATCTTTTTCTCTTCCTCCCTACTTAACCCTACCTTCTTGATTTCTGGCTATCTTTATCAAATAAATACAGATAATTAAAAAAAACATTAAAAGTGCACCAAAATGAAGATTCTGAGGAGGGAAGGACTAGAAGGGAGTGAAGAGGGTGATGAGGTGTTTGATCTGTCCATATGTGAACAGCCATACTGTAAATGACTAACCCCCCGATTGAAAGAAAGAAAGAAAGGAAGGAAGAAAGAAAAAGAAAGAAAGGAAGGAAGGAAGGAAGGAAGGAAGGAAGGAAGGAAGGAAGGAAGGAAGGAAGGAAGGGAAGAAAAGCCAGCCCTGAGGTGAGCACTCCTCAGTGGAGTCCTCAGTCCCCCTCTGCCTAGGCATGTTAGTCAGTGTGGGCTGCTGACTGACGCATCAGATGCTCTAAACTGAGGAGCTCGGGCAACACTGATTTATCAAGTTCTGGAGACTGGCGAGTGCCAGGTCCAGTCAGTTCCCACTGAGGATCCTCCTTCTGGCTGCTGGGTGTCTGTCTTCTTACTGTGTCCCCACAGGCGGGGGCGGGGCTAATCTCTCTTCCTCTCCTCACAGGGACATTAATTCCATCTTGGAGCTCCTGCGCTTGGAACCTCATCTAATTCATATCCTACCCCCAGACACCATCACACTGAGGATCAGGGCTCTATCTATCTAGCATAGGGACTTTGGAGTGGGCACAAACATTCAAGACCTTGATACCAGAGAAAAAGAAACGACAGTCTTAGCTTCCCGGTATCCCAGGCCCTCAGGAAAAACTCAGTCCACATTGGACAAGAATCTCCTAAACTTAGCAAGCTGAAGGACGTTTTCTGTGATCTCTGAATTTCCTTAGCATGAATTAATGCCAGCCCGTCCCTCCCACCCCCAGGCAAACACGAGATGTCGGTAATTTCTGTGAAATGTATGTCGACACTCTGGCCCTGTGCCCATTCTTGGAAGTAGTTGGGAAATGAACATTCTCTCTTGTGGGCTCACGTGGTTTGCGTGGAGGTGAGTCAGACCCTTGGAGTTGGTGCTATCTGGAATATGTCTTGAGACCCACCCACTCTTGAGAAGGTGACCTAGTGACTAGTAACTCCACTTGTGGACAAGCCCAGCTCCAGCCAGCCTGCTCTCAGAGAGGACAGGAATGGGAAAGACAGGGTCATTTAGATGAATAGACCTAGCTCGAGTTCCAGTTCTGTTTTGAAAGGAAAGGGACCTAACTTAGTAGATCACACAGGGATTGGACAGTGAGATGTATGTGTGCCATTACCAGCAGGACGGTCCTGGGAAAGTGACAGAAACTCTCTACCTTGCCTCTGTTTTAACTCTTTTTTCTATATTGGGAATTAATGGTTTACAATCAATAGGAAAATACAATAGTTGGTACATGTGTGACATTTCTCAGTTTTCCACATAGCAGCCCTCTCTAGGTCCCCCTCTGCCACCATGTTCCAGGACCTGAACCCTCCCACTGAGCCCAGAGTCTTTTACTTTGGTGTAATACAGCAACTCCAGTCCAAGTTCTGCTTTGTGTTTTCTTATTTTTCAACTTCTTTATTATTATCATTATTATTATTACTAGTGATTTAATAATGATTGACAAGACTGTGGGTTAATAGGGGTACAATTCCACATAATTCCCACCACCAGAGTTCTGTGTCACATCCCCTCCATCGGAAGCTTCCCTATTCTTTATCCCTCTGGGAACATGGACCCAGGATCATTATGGGGTGCAGAAGGTGGGAGTTGTGGTTTCTGTAATCTCTTCTCCGCTGGACATGGGCATTGACAGATGAATCCACACCCCCAGCCTGTCTCTACCTTTCCCTAGTGGAGTAGGGCTCTGGGGATGTGGGGGTTTCAGGACACAATGGTGAGGTTGTCTACCCATGAAAGTCAGGCTGGCATCATGGTAGTATTTTTTAACTTTTATCTCACTTCCCTTACTTGTAAAGTGTGAATTGTGATGATTAGAAATACTGTGTGTCATATGATTAAGGTGGTAGTCAATTAATAAATGATATCTATTATTGGAATAACATAGACATTCATTTCATAGCTGGTCATATTTAGGTCTCAATTTACATGTTATTTTTTTTCTTTATTGGGAGGACTAATGGTTTACAGTCGACAGTAAAATACAGTAGTTAGTAAATGTGTAACATTTCTCAGTTTTCCACATAACAGTCTAACCCACCCCCCACCTAGGTCCTCCTCCGCCATCATGTTCCAGGACCTGAACACCCCACCCCCACCCCAGAGTCTTTTACTTGGGTGCAATACACCAACTCCAAGTTCTGCTTTGTGTTTTCCCTTCTGTTCTTATTATTTCTCAACTTCTAGCTAACAGTGGGATCATCCCATATTCACCCTTCTCTTTCTGGCTTATCTCACTTCATGTGATTCCTTCAAGCTCCATCCAAGATGAAGAGAAGGTGACTTTATAATTTCTAATAGCTGAGTACATTGTGTATCTAGAGCACAATTTGCTCAGCCACTCATCTGCTGTTGAACTCCTGGGTTGCTTCCAGGTTTTGGCTATTACAGACTGTGCTGCTATGAACATGTATGTACACAGATCTTTTTGGATGGGCGTATTTGCTTCCTTAGGATCTATCCCCACGAGAGAAGTTGCAGGATCATAGGGTAGGTCCATTTCTAGCTTTCTGAGAGTTCTCCAGACTGTTCTCCACAGGGGTTGGACCCATTGACATTCCCACCAACAGTGCAGGAGGGTTCCTTTGTCTTCACAACCTCTCCAGCATTTGTTGCTGCTACCTTTTCTGATGTGTGACATACTCACAGGAGTGAAGTGGTCTCTCCTTGTTGTCTTTATTTGCATTTGTCTGACAATCCATGACTTGTATATGTTACTTCTTTTGAGAAGTGCTTCTCCAATACTTATTTATACACACTTTAAATAGACTTTCAGAACATCCTGTGCACGCTGTTCTTGGAGTTCTCCCATGTCCTAGAGTTACTCATTCCCCTCACTGTACTGTGAGCAACTTGACGGCAAGGATTTATCTTGTTTACTCTTAAAGTCTGTGTCCTTGTCACATACAGCATGACAGCCAGGACTCTCTGGTTGTTAACAACAGAAACCCTCCTCAAGCAGCCTGAGCACAGAAGGGCACAGCCATGGTTCACACACTCGCCTCTGGAAAGACTCAGACTTCCTTCTGGACTTAGGAGCCAGTTCTGACTCTTAAATATGGAGGGAAATGTCCACCCCCCCCCCAGAGTTACAGAGTGATCCTGATAATTTGAGATTCAAGGGGGAGGTCAGGCCTCAGTCTTTTTTTAGCCAGACAGATTCACACTGGCTCAGAAGGTTCCAGGTTCAGTTCTGAATAATCCTGCTGGGGTCATGGGTTCATGGGTGTTCTTGTTGAGGACCGGAGGTTAGGATTCTCCAAAGGGTGGAGAATCTCTAATCGTAACCTTACTTCTCATAAGGACTGATCGGTCCTTACTGGAGTCTTAGGTGCTTATCTTGGAAACAGGAAACAGAAATCAGCAGGACCCCCTCCCCCTCAAGAGTCCCCTGGAAGGGCTGGGTGATGAAAGACTGGATGCACATAGGAAAAACTCAGCCCTATGACCCTCCTGGCTAGTGCTCTTAAATTGTCAGACGCGTGTCTGCTTTCAGACACGAAGGGACTGCAAAGAGATGTCAGAAGTCACTCAAGTCTCCTTCCCTCGGGTGGGTTTTGATGGCTGAGCAACATCTAGAAGGGACATAGCCTTCTGGGCTGAAGACACAGTCTAGCCTGTGTGTTAGGCTGAGTATTATTTGTGGGGTGTGAGAGAGGGAGGGAGGGATGTGAGATGTTCCAGGAACAAAGTCCTGTTGGGCTGAGCTCCAGGGATCTGCAGGGCTGTGGATTTACTTCCTTGAGCTGGTCTGACAGAGTCCTCCACACTGGCTAGCTTAGAACAACAAAAGTGGCTTCTCTCATGGTTCTGTGAGCTGGAAGTTCAGATTGGGATGTTTCTAGAGCCATGTTCATTTGCTCCATAGGAAGTTCTCAGGGACATGTCTTCCTTGCTTCTTCCAACTTCTGAAGCACCAGCCACTCCTGTCCTCACTTCTGTGCTGTCACACGGCGCTCTCCTCTCTGTCCCTCTCCCTCTAGAAGGGGCCCTGGCGCACTGGGGTAAGGACTCAAATGGCGGCTTTCCAGCAGAGCCCCATGTTGAGGTATGAACATTCAACATGACTCATGGGGGACACAGTTCCCGCATTGCAGGCAGCAGTGGCTCAGAAGCTGAAGAGCAGAGTTGTGTCTCTGGACTATGGTGGCCAAGGAAAAGGAAGTCACTCAAGTCCTGGTTCACGGCGTGGCATTGCCCATCAGTGCACTGGTGTGACTCAGTTCTGGCATCTCAGGAGGTCACCAAAGCCTGCATGGGAAGCCTTCACGAGCGGCGAAGCAAGGCTGCAGGTGTCTCGCTGCCTCACACATTACAGTGTGCAAGGGCCTGGGTTCAAGCCCTTGGTCCCCTACGGGGGGGAAAGCTTCATGAGTGGTGAAGCAGGGCTGAAAGTGTCAAAGAGAAATTGAGAGGGGCAGAAGATAGAAACGGAGAGAGAAAGACACCTGCAGACCTGCTTCAAGACTTGTGAAGCATCTACCCTATTGGTTGAGAGCCGGGGCTCAAACCCAGATCCTTGTGCTTGGTGATATGTATGCTTAACAGGTGCACCACTGCCTGGCCCCCTCTCTTTTCCTCTCTTATCTCCCCCTCTCTTCTCAATTTCTCTTTATCTCTATCCAATAATAAATGAATAAAAATATATTTATATTAAAAAGGGAGGCCAGGCAGTAATGCACCTGGTTCAAATTCCTGACCCCACCTTCAGGGGGGAAAGCTTCATGAGCGGTGAAGCAGGCCTGCAGATGTCTCTCTGCCTCTTTCCCTCTATCTCCCTGTCTCTCAGCTTCTCTCTGTCTAGAGAGAAATCATAAATAATTAAAAGATTTTTATAATGAAGGTCACCACAGTGATGTGGGTGCAGGAATGACTTTGATCCTTTGGAATCGGATTGAAGGAGGTAGCGAGACTTGGAGGTGACCCCTCAATTTCTTGGCGGTTTGATTGTGAGGGAGGTGGACACAGGGTCTCGGTTTGAATTTCTTTTCTTTTTTTTCCAGATCACTGCTCAGCTCTGGCTTATGGAGGTGTGGGGGATTGAGCCTGGGACCTTAGAGCATGAGACATGAGTGTCTCTTTGCATAGCCATGATGCTCTCTACCCCCACCCCAGCATATACCTCACCTCTTGGAAGGAGGGCACCGAGCAAGGATTGTTGCCTGTTGAGGTGGGGTGGTCTGTGACGTTCATGCAGCAGTGAATAGGGTGCCATGTGCCACCAGTAGCAGCTGAGTGTCACTCATCCCTGGAATTCCACCCATTCATGGCCAGCTTGTTGGTCTCCTGGCAAATCTGTCTCTCCCCAGTTTGCTCTTGGCGACAGCCATCACACTGAGGATTGCGGGCATACACACCTACTCCGTACTTAATGCTTTGTTGAGTGCTTCTGTCCGTCCCATCGAAGCAGATAAAGCATTTGAGGTAGGTATGCTTGTGCTTATTTCACAGATGATCCCAAGACTTAGACCGAATTACCTGCCTCATTTCCGATGAGAGGAAGCCGAGTCTGGATTTGAACTCAGCCTCTCTGCCCGTGCCTTCATTTTCTTTATCTGTCGACCTCCCAGAGCACATCCTCTGTGTATATCTGATGGAGCTGGTCTTATTTTGTCCTGTTACGCACAAGTACGTCGACACTCCTACCTGTGAGTGAACTTTGCGGTGGAAAGGGATGTGGTTTGTTCCTTTCTTTACGCTCCCTTAGCTAGCTGTGTTGTGCTGCTTGAGTTTAACTAGTGGCTCAGAGATGAAGGCTTTTGGGTGACAGGTGACATGCATGAGGCAAAAAGATGAATCAGGGGAGAAATGTCCAAGAGTCACAGTGTCTGCACAGTCAGCTGCAGAGGCGGTGCCTATCCACAGGAAGCCAGTCGTGCAAACCAGCACCCACGCAGACCAGGGCTATTCCACCGGACAGGGAGTCCCATCTTCTGGTGCCTGGAGCCAGACCCCGGGGCCCATGGTGGGAGCGTGCAGCCACTCTATTCCAGAGGAGGCATCTGGACAGCGAGAGAGGAGGCAGGTCTCAAACACGGTGAGGACAGGGACAAAAGAGGACAGTGAGGTGGTGGAGAGTGAGTAGGTCAGAAAAGGTGGAATGTGCACTGAGACCCAGCTGATAAGAGAGGACCAGCCATGTGGAGACCAAAATGGAATGTTCTAAGTCGGGAGACATCCAGTGGGCCCGAGGCAGGAATGAGCTTGGTACATTCAAGGGAGAACAAGTTGGGTGACGTGATTGGGGGGAGGGGGAGGATCTGAGAAATGTTGGGTGGGAATCCTAGATCTCCTAGGCATTAAGTACACCCGTTTTTTTCCCCATGTGTGGTTGCACTGGAAACGCCTGGCATTTGTGCCCTTGTCCAAGGAACGAAGTCCACTGAGGCTCCTGGCAGTTGGGTGAGGCCCCCCAACACCTACTCCACTCAGCGTCTGCATGAACTCCATGGTGTTGGCTCTCGCCTTGTGTCTAGGAGTCCATTTCCCTGGCATTCCGCAGAGCATGGACAGAGCCCCTGAATGATAGACCTGGAGCCTCTGGTTGCCCTGCACCCCACCTGGCTGCCTTTGAGACTGAGAGTAAACCCCATCTTAGAAAGCCTAGGACCCGGGAGTTGGGCGGTAGCGTAGCAGGTTAAGCACAGGTGGCGCAAATCGTAAGGATCAGCTTAAGGATCCCAGTTCGAGCCCCCGGCTCCCCACCTGCAGGGGGGTCGCTTTACAAGTAGTGAAGCAGGTCTGCAGGTGTCTTATCTTTATCTCTCCCTCTCTTCCCCTCTCTCCATTTCTCTTTGTCCTATCCGACAACAATGACATCAACAACATCAATAATAACTACAACAATAAAACAGCAAAGGCAACAAAAATAAATACATAAGTATTAAAAAAATCTTAAGAAATCTGATCTGTGTACTCTGGCCCCTGGCCAGGCAAAGGCAGATGGAGGGAGGGCTTGTAGATCCTAGTGATGGCTTTGATGTTCCTCGATTCCAGCTAAAACCCATTGGGGGTTGGGGTTTCGCCAGGGACAATAGAAAATGGACTTTGACTACCTTGTGGAAAACAGGGGAAGGGGGCAGGTAGGGCAGGGCTACCTCATGCTGCTGGTACTCGGTCTTACTGCTTAAACCCAGGTCACAGAGTGAACGGTGTCAGACAACATGGCAGCCCTAGGAAGATCTGGAGGTGGTCTGGTGCAAGACGAGTGTAGCGTGGATGTGGGCAGATGGATGGAGAGAAGTGGGTAGACTCTGGGTCTGTTTGGAAGTAGAGCCTGTCAAGGATGTGCTGTGGTTGGTTATGGAGGGGGAGGGAGGGAAATGGGTGAGAGACAGTGCTATCATGAGATCGGAAGACTGGGCAGGGGGGGAGAAGAGGTCTGCAGGGACCAATCCACAAATCCATGCAAACTCCAGATAGGCTTGCAGAGACTAGCAGACGCAGTAACCGCTGGTTAGATGGGAACAATATGAGGGCCCTTGAGACCACGGCCCTTTGTCTCCTGGCTCTGGGAACCCAGTGGACTGAGAAGTGCCAAGGATTGAACCTGGAAAAACTCAGGCAAGTCCAGTGCTCTGCTGCTGAACTATCTCCCCAGTCCCCAGATGAACCATTTTAAAGTGCACAGTTTGGTGACTTTCAGTATATTCATCATGTACAACTATGAGTTTTAAAATGTTTTAGGGGGTTTGGCAGCAGCGCCAGGCACAAGGACTCCTGTTCAAGCCCCTGGTCTCTCCCTGTGGGGGTAGGGGACACAGAGATGCTTCAGGAACCATGAAGCAGTAGTGCAGGTGTCTCTGTCTCTCCCTCTGTATCATCCTTTCCTTCTCCATTTCTCTCTGTCTCTATGAAAATAAAAAATAAAATAAAATAAAGGAAACCAAAATAAAGGAAACCATTTTCTCCTCCCACAAGGAAATCTTCTCCCTCTCTATCACCCATTCCTTCTCCATTTCTATGAAAATAAAAAATAAAAATAAAATAAAGGAAACCATTTTCTCCTCCCACAAGGAAATATGTTGCCCTTTCTCCAATCTCTTCCCACCCTCCTCACTCTCCAGCCCCTGGAAACCACCAGGGTTTCTGTCTCTGGATTTACTTACTCTGGACATTTCAAGTCAATGGGTTTATGCAATATGTGACCTTTAGTGCCTGCAACTTGCATATTTTCAAAGATCACCCATGTTATTCATTAGCAAGCAGCCGTACTTACCTCCTTTTAGTGGGTGATTACTGTCCCATTGTCTCCTGTGCTCTTGGGGACAGTGTTTCTCCACTCCTCTGCTGGTGGACACCTGTCACTTTTTGTATAATTTTGAATAATGCTGCTATCAACATGCATGTGGAAGTATTTGTTGGAGTACCTGCTTCTGGTCTCTTCTAGGAAGGTTTTTAAAATTAATTAATTAAGAATGTTTATATATGTGTATATATACATATATACATCTAGAGAGAGGGGGAGGAGGACATTGAGAGGAGAGGGGAAGGTAGAGGGGGGGAGAAAGAGAGACACCGGAGGCACTGCATCACTACCCATTAAGCTTCCCCTCAGCAGGTGGGGCCAGGGGACTTGAACCCAGCTCCTTGTGCATTGTGACATGTGCTTTCTACCAGCTGTGCTACCACCTAGTCCCACTAGGAAAGTTTGTCATTTTCCTTGTTGCCCTCCAGGGTCATCTGCAAACAGCAAACAGCAAGGTCATGGTAAAAGGCGAGAGTTTGAAGGTGGCTGGTCGTAGCCAGGCAGGAGAAGCTAGGGACATGAAAGACTCAGAGGACTTTCTTTCTTTCTTCTTCTTTTTTTAATCCCAGAAAGGGAACATCTGATTTTTTAAATTTCTTTATTGGGGAATTAATGTTTTACATTTGACAGTACATACAATAGTTTGTACATGCATAACATTTCTCAATTTTCCACATAACAATACAACCCCCACCAGGTCCTCTGTCATCCTTCTTGGACCTGTATTCTCCCCACCCACCCACCCACCCCAGAGTCTTTTACTTTGGTGCCATATGCCAACTCCAGTTCAGGTTCTACTTGTGTTTTCTTTTCTGATCTTGTTTTTCAACTTCTGCCATATTCATCCTTCTGTTTCTGACTTATTTCACTTAACGTGAATTTTTCAAGGTCTGTCCAAGATCGGCTGAAAACGGTGAAGTCACCATTTTTTACAGCTGAGTAGTATTCCATTGTGTATATAGACCACAACTTGCTCAGCCACCCATCTCTTGTTGGACACCTGGGTTGCTTCCAGGTTTTGGCTATTACAAATTGTGTTGCTATGAACATGTATGTACACAGATCTTTTTGGATGGGTGTGTTGGGTTCCTTAGGATATATCCCCAGGGGAGGAATTGCAGGGTCACAGGGTAAGTCCATTTCTAGCTTTCTGAGAGTTCTCCAGACTGTTCTCCACAGAGGTTGGACCAATTGACATTCCCAGCAGCAGTGTAGGAGGGTTCCTTTGACCCCACAACCTCTCCAGCATTTGCTGCTGTTACCTTTTCTGATGTATGACATTCTCACAGGAGTGAAGTGGTATCTCGTTGTTGTCTTGATTTGCATTTCTCTGACAGTCAGACTTGGAGCATTTTTTCATGTGTTTCTCGGCCTTCTGGATCTCCTCTGTGGTGACTATTCTGTCCGTGTCAGAGGACTTTCTTTAGTTCTTAGGAGGCCCTGGCAGCCAGAAAGAGATGACTTCAGGGTTCTGTGGCTGTGTACTTTTATTTATTTTGACTCACCAAAGCCTGGTGTCAGCCCAGCTCCTGTGCTTCTAACGGACCATTATTTTTTCTTAATTAATTAGTGATTTAATATTAATGTAAAAAATTATTAGATAATAGGGGCATAACCATTCCCACGACCAGAGTTCTGGATCCCCACTCCCTCCATTGGAAGCTACAGCAGTTCTCTTGCAGACGTGGGTGAACTAGTGGTGACGAGTGGTGACGCAGGGTTGCAGGTGTCTCTCTGTCTTTTCCTCTCTATAGCCACCCTCTTCTCTCAATTTCTCTTTGTCTCAATTCAATAATAAATCAAGTTTTTTTTCTTTTTTTTTTAAATTTCTTTATTGGGGAATTAATGTTTTACATTCGACATTAAATACAATAGTTTGTACATGCATCACACTTCTCAGTTTTCCATATAACAATACAACTCCCACTAGGTCCTCTGAAGGACCTGTATTCTCCCCCCCACCCCAGAGGCTTTTACTTTGGTGCAATACGCCAAATAAATAAAGTTTTAAGGAGAGAGAGAGAGAGAGATGGAGATGGAGAAAGAAAAGGCCTGCAGAGGGCTCTGAACTCCAATTCTATCAGGACCTGGAGAAAGAAGAGGAAGAAGGGAAGGACATTCGGAAGTAGTAATAGGTGTAGATGTGACTTGGAAAGGAAGAGAAGACGGGAACATGGGAAAAAATGGGCAGATCTATACAAATATAGGCAGGTGGAAGCCCCAGGGGCTTGAACCTGATACCTTGTGCACTGTAATGTGAGCACTTAACCAGGTGCACCACTGCCAGGCCCCCAACCTTCTCTCTCTCTCTAACTTCAGATAGACAGATAGCTGGTCCACTGGAGCCTTAAACCTGGGTCTTCGTGGATGGCAAGCTGTGTGCTCTGTCAGGTACATCATCTCCCGACCCCTGCAGTGCCTTTAAAACACTTTAATCCCCTCTGCCCTGGTCTTTCGCCTGAGTTGCCTGTGCAAAGAAGCAGGGACGCAAATATGATTTACTTTATGGTGTGCAGGAAACAGCTCCTAGATCACACCATAGGACTCCTGTCAGCAGTACAGCCTGGAGTGAGGCTTCAGCTCCCCTTGTTGTTCTTTCCTTTGTCCTTAAATTACACCCCCACTGATGACCTGGGACCAGAAGGCTGTGCTGGTGCCACTTCAACGCTTGAACGTGTGTCTTCCCGTATTAGCATTTCGTTATATAATGGGGGTGTTTGTTTCAGTTTGTTTTTTGCTGTGAGGTCTTGTTTTTTCCTTTGTGACCTGATTTTTTTTTTCCTCCTAGAATGTAGCAAAACATTTACTTGATTTAAAAAGTCAAAGCTGTCTACAAACATATCCCAGGGAGTTCTATCTTGTCCCCCCACCCCGCGTCCCATACATGCCCGCTTCTGCCCCTCCTGAGAATCCTTTTATTGATTTGACTGGATTAGCCTTTCACTGTTTCCTTTTGCAGAAATGAAAATATGTCCCTGCCCCTCCCCCTCCTCCAAGCATGCTCTTTGATTAACTCTTTAGATTCTTTTAGATTTCAACCACTGTGCCACACTTCCTCTGGGAAGCCTTCTCCAAAGCTTCACAGTCAATGATTCTCTCTCTCTGGAACAGCCCTCCTGTGGCCGCTTCCCCTTATCTCTGTCGCTCACTGTAGGGACTTGATGATATGCTGTTTACCAGTGCTACTTCTTGGATTCTCAGAGATGCATTTCAATAAGCCGCACCCACTGTGAGGGCAAGACAGTGGCTCTGTGAGTGTCTCAGAAAGGACTGGGAATGGGAAGTGTGTCATGGGTGCAGTTAGTTCTTGTCACGAGCAGGGTTTATGGTCTAAACAATCACCCATGAACACTGAGTTAGCTAACACTGTGCCATCACCTCAAGGGGAGTGTAGGGCCAGCCTCTGGAGTGCCTCTGGTCACAGCACTTTTTTCTTTTTTATTGCAGCGATTCATAGTTTATAGTTGACAGTAAAATACAGTAGTTGGTACATGTGTAACCTTTCTCAGTTGTCCACATATCAGTCTAACCCCCACACACCTAGGTCCACCTCTGTCATCATGTTCCAGGACCTGAACCCCCCCCCCCCCAGAGTCTTTTACTTTGGTGCAATACACCAACTCCAGTCCAAGTTCTGCTGTGTGTTTTCCCTTCTGTTCTTATGTCTCAACTTCTGTCTATGAGTGAGATCATCCCATATTCATCCTTCTCTTTCTCGCTGAACTCAATTCACATGATTCCTTCAAGCTCCATCCAAGATGAGGTAAAAAAAAAAAAAGTGAATTCATCATTTTTGATAGCTAAGTAGTGTTCCATTGTGTATATAGACCACAACTTACTCAGCCCCTCAACTGTTGTTGGTCTCCTGAGCTGCTTCCAGGTTTTGGATATTTCAAATTGTGGTCACAGCATTTTCATCCAGTCATTATTCCAGAACATTGTTTTATGTGTGATTACTTTTAGACAGAGACAGAAAGATGAAGAGAGTGAATGAGACCGCAGCACCAAAGATTCTGTCAATGCACTAGGGGCTGGGCTCGAATCTCAGTCACGAGTGTGGTAAACCAGTGCATGACCCAAGTGGGCTATTTTTCTGGCTGTGTGTGTGTGTGTGTGTGTGTGTGTGTGTGTTTAACCAGAGCACTGCTCAACTTTGGCTTATGGTGGTGCTGGGGATTGAACTTGGGGATTCAAAACCTAAGAAGGCGTGGAAGTCTCTTTGTATAATCATGAGACTATCTCCCCATCCCTAAAGACACTTTATTTAGCATGTCATTGATTCTCTCGCAGTGAAATCCCAGCCAGGAAGACAAAGACTCCTTCCCAGTACGGCATATCTGACACGCATGTTCCCCAAGAGGTACATCCCCACCTGGTGCTTAGGGCTGCTGGACAGCCCTTCAGCAGTCTGCTCTCAGGCCATTGCAAACAGCACAAGAACACAGATGCAGAAAAGCAGGGCCGTAAATAGACAGAGAAAGGGAGAACACTACTTCCAGACTGAGAAGTGGCTACGAAGCTTGCCTTGTTTGACCTTGACTGAAAGACTCAGAGTTTTCCCAAGTCTGGGTACAGTCCACAGGTCATGACCTCTGAAGTGACACTAGGGTGAGAATGTGATGCTGGGGTGAATGCAGATGTTGACTAATCACGTTGGGGTAGATTGTTTTGATTTAGTTGTGCTGGTTATTATGTTGGATCAGTTGCGTTAACCTCCCTGAGCACCTTTTCTCTTACCCATCCTAGACCTGGTGACAATTGCTTTTCTCTTTCTTTTTTTATGTACATATGGAGAAGCAGAGAGGCAGAGGTAAAAAGCGAAAGAAACCACAACGTTGGGCCAGGAGATAACATAGTTGCCAGGCTAGCGTAGGGGTGCCTCTTCCCGGGCGTGTACTCTCTGGGTTGGAGAGAACTCAACTGGAGCCAGCCTGGGCTGCTACTCACTCAGCGATGCCAGGGAGATGACTCGAACTCGTGGCAGAGTGGCAATGCAATGTCTTTATTGATCAGAGAGCAACACTTTTAAAGGCCAGACCTGGAAGTGAAAAGTTGGAAATGGAAATGGCTAGGAAAGGGGCGGAGAAAGGCAAAAGGGCGCTGGGAAGGTAGAAACTTCCTTAGCAACTGTTGGGAGGGTTTTAACTGGTGGGATTAATGTTACCCTGCAGGCGGGGAGGGTCTTGAGGGTAGAAAGAAGATACATCAAAGGAATGGAATGGGTGGGGATCTTTCAGGCAAAACAGTGATTATGTAGATAGGCTATAGTATCAGGAATGCAGGGTGGAGCAGGGGAGCTGGCTTAACAATTTCCCGACATACTGATTATACAAAGACTCTCCAGCCTGAGACTCTGAGGGCCCAGATTTAGTCCCCAGCACCGCCTCAAGCCAGAGGCTGAGCAGTACTTTATTTATTTATTTATTTGGATTTTTTTTCTTTTTTCTTTATTTCCTTTTGTTGCCCTTGTTGTTTTATAGTTGTAGTTTTTATTGTGTTGTTGGATAGGACAGAGAGAAATGGAGAGAGGAAGGGAAGACAGAGAGGGGGAGAGAAAGACAGACACCTGCAGACCTGCTTCACCACTTGTCAAGCGACTCCCCTGCAGGTGGTGAGATGGGGGCTAGAACCGGGATCCTTATGCTTGTCCTTGCGCTTTGTGCCACCTGTGCTTAACCTGCTGTGCTAACCGCGCAAGTCCCTGAGAAGTACTTTAATCTCTCTCTCTCTCTCTCTCTCTCTCTCTCATTACCAGAGTTATTGCTGGGGTTTGGTGCCAGCACTATGAATCTACTGCTCCCAGTGGCTGTTCCCCCCCTCCACACACATTTTTTTTTTTTTAGATAGGACAGAAAGAAATTGAAAGAACAGGGGAGATAGAGAGGGGGAGAGAAAAATGGACATACCTACAGACCTGCTTCACCACTTGTAAAGTGGACCCCAGCAGGTGGGGAGCAGGGGCTTGAACCCTCAGCCAGCCCCCTCTGTATCTCTCTACATTAAGATAAATAAATAAACAGAAAGGAAGGAAGATGAGGAGCCACAGCACTGAATGTGGAACCTGGGTCGTACATGGCAAAGCAGCACACTATCCCAAGTGAACTATCTTGCTGGCCCGATCATTGGAGTTTTTTGTTTGTTTGTTTGTTTTTGCCCTAGCACTGTAATTCCAGGGACTGACTGAAGAGCTGTTCTTGCTCTTGTCTGGCGGGCTGTGCTCACGCTCCTTCTCCTTGCAGGTTTGTGGACTTCCACGCTGCCGCTTCTACCTGCTCTCCCTCCCGCGCCTCCCTGCTCACTGGCCGGCTTGGCCTGCGCAACGGAGTCACGCACAACTTCGCCGTCACCTCTGTGGGGGGCCTCCCCCTCAACGAGACCACCTTGGCCGAAGTGCTGCAGCGGGCTGGCTATGCCACCGGGATGATAGGTGATGAGGGGCCCCCACTCAGTACCCCCGTCTGCACCGGTCGTTGTGTTGGCCAGGCTGTGTTCACGTAACCTCAGCCTGCTGCCCCCTCTTGTGCTGATGCCTCATTTCTTCTTCTTCTTCTTCTTCTTCTTCTTCTTCTTCTTCTTCTTCTTCTTCTTCTTCTTCTCCTTCTCCTTCTCCTTCTCCTTCTCCTTCTCCTTCTTCTTCCTTCTCCCTTCTTCTCCCTTCTCCCTTCTTCTTCTTCTTCTTATTCTTCTTCTTCCTTCTTCTTCTCCTTCTCCTCCTCCTCCTCCTCCTTCTCCTCCTTCTTCTTCTCTTTCTTCTCCTTCTCCTCCTCCTCCTTCTTCCTCTTCTTCCTTCCTCTTCTTCTCCTCCTTCCTCTTCTTCTTTCTTCTTCTTCTTCTTCCTCCTCCTTCTTCTCCTTCTTCCGCCTCCTCTTCTTCTTCTACTTCTTCTCCTTCTCCTTCTTCTTTCTTGCCGCATTAGGAGCTACAAGAGACAGGAAAGACCTATTTTCCTCCCAAAGAGCCAATGTAGTGATAGGTGGTTATTTTTATGGGCTCACCCAAAGGGCCACACTCTCTCTGCCTTTCTAGCCTTAGTGTGTTGACTTTGTGTGTTTATGAACTTACTCTGGCAAAACAGCTACTGTGGTGTCTACTTCTTTTGTTCAGTGTGTGTGTGTGTGTGTGTGTGTGTGTGTGTGTGCGCACGTTTGTGTGTGGTGTGGTGCTAGGGCCTTGCACATGTAGAATTCCATTCCTGGCCTGACTTTTGTTCTTTTCATGTCAGAGGATGAGATACCACAGCACTGCTTTGCCATCTGAGGAGCTCTCCTGGGCTCTTGCAGTGCTTGCATGTGGTACTGGGGCTTAAACCTGGGGTTTCATGCAGAGTAAAGAATACAACTTCCTGGGGGTCGGGCAGTGGCACAGTGGGTTAAGTGCACATGGCACCAAGCACAAGGACCGGCATAAGGATCCCGGTTCGAGCCCCCGGCTCCCCACCTACAGGGGAATTGCTTCATGGGGGTGTAGCAGGTCTGCAGGTGTCTATCTTTCTCTCCCCCTCTGTCTCCCCTCCTCTCTCCATTTCTCTCTGTCCTATCCAACAATGATATCAATGACAACAATAATAACTACAACAACAAAACAACAAGGGCAACAAAAAAAAAGGGAATAAATATATATATAAAAGAAATACTCCTAAATCCAGGTGATGGGGCTGTGTCACAAGACCACACACCTTCCTCCCACCTGTCTCCATGTGCAGCATGACATAAACACACGCACACGCATATACACACATGTGCACACACACACAAAGGGAAGTTTTTGCTGGCAGCTCTTTTGAGAGTGCAAACTGCCAACACTGTTTTTCACACCCATTTACTATATGTCATGCACCCAGTGAAGTGTTGATTTGTATCAAATAGGGCAAAGCCTTCATGTTGGGATTTTTATTTTATTTATTTATTTATTTTATTGTCACCAAGGTTATCACTGGGGCTTGGTTCCTGGATGACGAGTCCACTACTTTGGGTGTGGCCTTTCCTTTTAATTTTTTTATATTGATTTATTTTATTTATTTTCCCTTTTGTTGCTCCTGTTGTTTTTCATTGTTGTTGCAGTTATTATTATTGTGGTTGATGTCATTGTTGTTGGATAGGATAGAGTGAAATGGAGAGAGGAGGGGAAGGCAGAGAGGGGGAGAGAAAGACAGACACCTGCAGACCTGCTTCACGGCCTGTGAAGCGACTCCCCTGCAGTTGGGGAGCCGGGGGCTCGAATCGGGATCCTTAGGTCACTCCTCGTGCCTTGCGCCACCTGCGCTTAACGGCAGTGCTACCACCCGACTCCCTTTTTTTTTTCTTATGATAGGACAGACATAAATTGAGAAAGGAAGGGTATATATATAGAGAGAGAGACACCAACAGCCTTGCTTCACCACTCGTGAAGCTTCCTACCCCTCCTTTCGTATGATGACAGGTAAGCTCCATGTGGTGAACCACCGCCCAGCTCCCCCTGCCCCCTACCGCCCCCATGCCTTTGAATGACTGTTTTCCTCTCATGGAGGTGAGAAAGCCAAGTTCCCCATCAGTGAAGAGACTGGAATAATGTGGTTTCTCCTGGGGCCAGCGGCGACCAGATCTAGGCAGGTCTGCGCAATCCAGCCTTGCTCCAAGCTGGTCTCTTCTCCAGAAGCCGGTCCTGGAGCCCCAGAGCTTACCTAGGCGGCCATGTTTGTGACTCTGATTTCCCAAGGCTGAGCCCAGTGGGATTCCCCCTCCCTTCACACACAGGAGAGGTGGCAAGGGAGCAAGCAGGGAGGGTTCCTGTGCTGTGTCATTGGTCCCATGGAGCTGCCCTGGTAACCTGGACAGGTTACTGCCATGGAGCCTGACATGGTTTTCCAGAAGGCCATTTAAATGGTGAGACTCCCCGTCCCTAGAGGGAAAGCCCGGTAGTTAGGAGGAGGGAACAGTGGGCCTTTGCAGGACCTCGCCCTCACTGCAGACCAGCCATGGTCGGGACGGCCCCACTCTCTGAAGGGAGGCTGGGTCAGCCTACTCTGCCCCTCGAGGAAGGCAGGTCCTGCAGTGAGTGCAGCCTAGACTGTTCCCAGCTGTGACCAGGGACTGCGAGCTCAGGCTGACAGGGACTCAGAGGTCGCACAGGCTCCTGTGCTAAATATGGATATGGGCCCCGGGTCAGATCATTGGGGTTTATGGTTAATGGTATCTACATACTTTCCTCATATTTGGGAGCCACTCTGCCCTCATCCAGCTGTGGAGCCCTACTCTCAACTCTGACATCAATTCCCTGACAATATTTTTAGTCTACTTGCATGATAGTTATTAAGCTCAGGTAAAAATGACTAAAGTCATGGACCCCTTGGAACATACCTAAAATAGACTTCCCAGCTTCCTCCCACACAAAGACCCCTACTTTCATCTGCTCTCTCCCTACTTTTGGGTTTCTGTTCCTTAAACAATTAGTCCTGCTTTATATCTTACCGCCCGCCTTTCAGCCACCAAGTTGCAGATGCTACCATGACTCCATCCTGACTTCCCTGGGCAGACGACCTCACCAGTGTCCTGGAACCTCACCTCTCCAGAGCCCTGCCCCACTAGGGAAAAACAGAAACAGAAACAGGCTGGGGGTGTGGATCGACTTTCCAATGTCCATGTCTAGCATAGAAGCAATTGCAGGAGCCAGGCCTTCCACCTTCTGCACCCCATAAAGAATTCTGGACCAGACTCCCAGAAGGATAAAGAATAGGGAAGTTTCAGGGCCAGGTAGTGGCGCACCTGTAGTTACCAGGTGCAAGGACCGGGGTTCAACTGCCAGTCCCCATCTGTAGGGGGAAAGCTTCTCTAGTGATGAAGCAGGTGTCTCTCTGTCTCCCTCTCTCCCCCATCCTTCTCAATTTCTGGTTGTCTCTATCCAATAAATAAAGATAATAATAATAGTAAACGGGAGTTTCCAATGGAGCGGATGGGACACAGAACTCTGGTGGTGGGGGCTGTATAGTATAGTATTATACCCTGTTATCTTATGATCTTGCCAATCTTGATTAAGTCACTAATAAACAACAACAACAATAATAAAAACATTCCTTGCTCCCATGCTGGGGGTGCAGTTACTTTGTCAGACCTTTTCTGAAGCTCCCTCAGGGGCTGAGCACCCTTCTTAGTTCCCTCACCTGCCTTCCCATGATGCTCAAAGTACAAGGACTCTCTGGCTCTAAGGTTTTCTGCTGCTCTAATGGGGGTGGATTGAACTGCTTGGGCTGGTTCCTCCTTGCCCCCTCACCCCCCACCTCCTTCCTTTAGACTCTTAAGTTGCCTACTAATCACAGATGAACAGCAATTTCCTCCCTCCACATGACAAGCTCTTTGTGTGTCTGGGAGAGAATATATAGGCTTATCCACATGCTGAAATTATGAATTTCCTATAAACACCCTTACAGGCAAAATTAAAAACCCACTAAAGGAATATTTACTTATTTTATTTATTTATTTATTTATTTATTTTACCAGAGCACTGCTCAGCTCTGGTTTATGGTGGTGCAGGGGATTGAACCTGGGACTCTGGAGCCTCAGGCATGAGAGTTTCTTTGCATAACCATTATGCTATCTACCCCTGCCCTCTAAAGGAATATTTATACCACTTGTTCTTTGTTCTAATCTCAGCCCATGCTGATGTGTTCTTACTATTAAATACCTACCATACAATCCTGTTTCCCCAGTTTTCTCCTGTCACCTATTCCCATGCAATCTAATTTTGCACATAGACTGTTTTTATCATTTTAGAAGTAATTTTAAAAAGTACAGTACAGTTTCATATTTCCCAGTAGTGCGTAGTCTAAACATCGTGATGCCCAATCATTTTCTTTCTTATTTTTTATTACATTTTCTTTACACCTACAGAGAAGTTGCAAAAAGGGACTGATGAACTCTTTACCATTAATTCATGGGTTGTCAGCTTGTTCTAATGCATCTGTCTGTAATAGAGCTAGTATTTTATGGAGGTCATAGGAAGTTCCTGACTTAGCCATTCTCTTGCCCTTCTCTCTTTTGTGCTGTTTAATGCTGTTACTTTTTAATTTTTTTGCCTCCAGGGTTATTGCTGGGGCTCAGTGCCTGCACCATGAATCCACTGCTTCTGGAGGCCATTTTTACCCCCCTTTTGTTGCCCTTGTTGTTGTAGCCTTGTTGTGGTTATTATTGTTGTTGTTGATGTCGTTCATTGTTGGATAGGACAGAGAGAAATAGAGAGAGGAGGGGAAGACAGAGAGGGGAAGAGAAACACAGACACCTGCAGACCTGCTTCACCGCCTGTGAAGTGACTCCCCTGCAGGTGGGGAGCCGGGGGCTCAAACCAGGAATCTTAACGCCGGTCCTTGTGCTTTGCGCCACGTGCGCTTAACCCGCTGCGCTACTGCCTGACCCCTTACTTTTTTTTTTTTAATTGGACAGAGATAGAAAGGAATAGAGAGGGAAAGAGACAGAGACACCTGCTGCCCTGCTTCACCACTTGTGAAGCTTTCCCCCCGCACATGGGGACTAAGGGCTCGAACCTGGGTCCTTGCGCACTGTGACATGTGCGCTCAATCAGGTGTGCCACCACCCAGCCCCTGCTGTCACTGTTTAGATCTCTGGCCCCACATTATTTTTTTTTCCCCTTTGCCTGGTAGGTGATTTCCTGAGGTCTTAACTCCTCAGATCAGAATTAGCAAGTTAGAGAATTCTACCATTGTCAGAGTTTTTCCTTTTTCTTGTTGTTTCTCTTCCCCTGCTTGCTGGCTCTTGAAGCCATCAAGGAGGTTGTGTCTCATCAGCCTCTGTGGACTGCCCACACTGGCCAAGAGGAAGAGGATGAAGCCAGATGTTAGCCAAGTGAGTGTCTCTTGAGACATGCGCCTGCAGCCTGATGTTACCAGGCACCTTTGCGGACCTGCAGAGCACAGGTGGGGGAGATGCCCAGCCTGCTGGCTTGTCTAGACTCCTGGTAATGGCTCGCTTGCCCTTTCCACTGTGCATTTTCGTGTGTGACTCCTGCGTCATCCTTGCTTGCTTCCTGTCTCCCGGGGGGACTCCCTCTCAGTCCCAGGGAGCAAGAACTGGCTTTCACACTGACTTTGCAGCCTCTTGTAGCTGTCTTCAGCAGGAGGTAACTGTGGTGGAGAGCTGAGTGTATGATCAGCTCCCCATGGGGGTGGGAGTCCCTAGCTTCCACACACACACACACACACACACACACACACTCCTCTGAAAATCTCGTTTGTTTTCCTACAGGCAAATGGCACCTTGGGCACCACGGCTCTTATCACCCCAACTTCCGAGGTGAGGATTCTTTGGGGGATTTGTTGCTGGGGAAACAAAATAAAGGTTACAAATGACTCCAGGTTTAAGCTCTTCTGCCCCTGGGGGGCCCTCTTCCCTAAATGAAAATATTCCTGATGACAGGGTCCCTCAGGTGATTTGGGGGGGGTATACCTAGGATCTCTTGACCTCATATTCCTTTCAGTGACTACCCCCTTTGTTAAAAATTTTTAAAAATTTTATAAACTTATTTATTTTCCCTTTTGTTGCCCTTGTTGTTTTTTATTGTTGCTGTAGTTATTATTGTTGTTGTTATTGATGTCGTCATCATTGATGGACAGGACAGAGAGAAATGGAGAGAGGAGGGGAAGACAGAGAGAGGGAGAGAAAGGCAGACCCCTACAGACCTGCTTCACCACCTGTGAAGCGACTCCCTTGCAGGTGGGGAGCCAAACCAGGATCTTTATGCCGGTCCTTGCGCCTTGCGCCTCGTGCGCTTAACCTGCTGCACCACCGCCTGACTCCCACCACCCCCTTTTTTTTTTACCCCTCTCCCTTCACCGAGTCCTCCTGCCCTTGGTGCAGTCTGCCGTGCTAGCTGCCTCCGTGTTGAGTTTGTCTCTCCTCACATCTCAGGATGCAGGTGAACCACCTCCCCTCCCAGCCCCCACCATGAGGCCAGACACGTCAAGCCTGGTGAGATGCAAACGTTCAGTAAAGCAGGGACCTTGGTCACGAGCCCTCAGAGAACACGCCTCGCCAGCTCGCTCCTAGTCTAACCTCTTACAGCTTTATCTGTGTATCTTATTTACCCCTTTGGGTGTGAGGTGCCTGGTCTCGTTTGTCTTAGGCGCCCACATGTATAGGAACTATCCACCGGCTACTTTCTGAGACTGTCCAGAATTGCACTGGGAGTGTCAGCTGTTCAGTACTTGTCCCTGCTCCCTCCCTTTTGGGGTTAACTCGAATCACAAGCTGTTTTGCAAACCTAGTTTTACAGCCAGACACCAGCAAAGTGTTTTCTTTGCGTGCTCCAAGGAGATATGAATCAAATCCGCTTTTAATTACATACTCCATAGCACTGTAGTATTAAGTCGTGGAAAATCAAATTTTCATTATGGCTGTAAGAACATAGGGCCACGCACGGAACAGCCACCGAGTGGGGGGTGCTAACCAGTTTTCATCTATTCCACAGGCTTCGATTATTACTTTGGGATCCCCTACAGCCATGACATGGGCTGCACTGATACCCCAGGATACAACCTACCTCCTTGCCCAGCATGCCCGAAGTTCGAGAGACCATCCAGGTAATCGCGCTGACAGTGTCTGCGGTGTGTGCTCCAGAGTGAGACGAAATCCTGAGGGTATCTCCCCACTCCCCACCCCCCGCCAGCCGTAAGTGAGAGGCGCACTCTTGCATCTGGAGTACAAGAGAACTTTTAGCCAAGACGTGACCAGCTAGATACTTTCCTTAGGTTGTTTAGGTCAGCTGGGGCAGGGCCCGGTTTTGCTGAGGCCTCGTGCAGAGGGCTCTCCCTCCTCCTCTGCCTGCTGACTTAGCTACTGAACACTCACCTGGCCCAGATGCGGGCCAAGGATAGAAAGTACACAGGCCTCCTTCTAACATTTATTGTCCCAGCCCAACAAATAAGCCTGCACCCCCACATTGGCGTGCTGTGCATTAGAAAGCAGGAGGTTTTAAAAACATATTTAGGGGGCCAGGCGGTGGCGCACCTGGTTAAGCGCACATAGTATGAAGCTCGAGAACCCACGCAAAGACTCTGGCTTGAGCTCCTGGCTCCCCACCTGCAGGGGGAAAGCTTTGCCATTGGTGAAGCAGGTCTGCAGGTGTCTGTCTTTCTCCCTCTCTTATCACTCCCTCCTCTCTCAATTTCTCTCTGTCCTACCCAATAAAATGGTAAAAAAAATAAAAATAAAAATCAAGAGCAGTGGATTCGTAGTGCTGGCACCTAGCCCCAGTGATAACCCAGGAGGCAAAAAAAATTATAATAATAATTCAGGGCCTACAAAATAGCTCAGTTGGAATGCTGTGCCTCCCTTTCTTTGCCCAGGTTCAAACCCAGCACGTCGGAGGAGGCTTTGGTGCTGTGGTCTCGGTCTCTCTCTCTCTCTCTCTCTCTCTCTTTCTCTCTGCCTCCAGGATTATTGCTGGGGCTCAGTGCTGGCACTCTGAATCTACTGCTGCTGGCGTCCATTTTTAAAATTTTTATTATTATTATGTGCTTCAATTTTATTTATTTATTATTGATTAGAGACAGAAATTGAGAGGAAAAGGGAGAGAGAGAGAGAAAGACATGAGCAAACCTGCTTCACTGCTTGTGGAGTACCCGCCTTGCAGGTACTGGCTGGGGGCTCGAACCCAGATCCTTGCACAGGTCCTTGCACTTAGTACTTTAATGCACTTAACCTAGTGCACCATCACCACCTGGCCCAGTGTCTTTCTCTCCAGCCCTCCCCCCACCATCTCTTTTTGTTTCTCTCTAGCAGGAAAAGTCAGCCCAGTGCAGTGAAGCCCCGGTGATGACCAGACAGACAACACCAACACCAAACATATTCAGTCATGCACTCATTCTAGCTGAGGGAGTAAGGGGTTGTCACCTTTTTTTTTTCACTGTATTTTCCAAATAATTTCCTGTGGTCATACCTCCCATACTGAGGTGTGACATCCAGTCACTGTGGTTCCTTGACGGAGTAAAGGAGTTGTGGTGTGAGAACAGGGGAAAGGCCAACAGGAGAAACCACATTCTTTCTGTTTTCATGTTTTGAAAAGTAACGCCTATCCTCTTTAAAAAAAATTTTTTATGTGATCCTGGAAGAGTTGTAGTGGATAAAGCATTGGATTCTCACGCATGAGGTCCTGAGTTCAATCCCTGGCAGCACATGTACCAGAATGATGTCAGTTCTTTCTCTCTCCCCTTCTATCTTTATGAATCAATGTCAGATCTTTTTAAAAATTATTAATGGTCTAATAATGATGAACAAAATTGTAATATCATGGACAGATGTACCCACAGGGGTACAGTCCCACACAGTTCTCACCACCAGAGTCCTGTGCCCCATCCCCTCCACTGGGAGCTTCCCTCTTCTTTACCCCTCTGGGAGCATGGACCGAAGATCTCTATGGGGAGCAGAAAGTGGGAGTTCTGGCTTTTGTAATTGCTTTTCTGCTGGACGTGGACATTGGCAGGTGGATTCATCGCCCAGCCTGTTTCTACCTTTCCTTATTGGGGCAGGGCTCTGGGAGGTGAGGTTTTCTGCCTCACACAATTGATGAGGTCTTCTGCCCAGGGAAGTTGGGGTGGAATCATAGCAGCATCTGCAACTTGGTGCGGGAAGGTATAAAACAGGTCAATTTTTTAAATATTTATTTACATTTCCCTTTTGTTGCCCTTGTTGTTTTTTATTGTTGTTGTAGTTACTGTTGTTGTTATTGATGTCATAGTTGTTGGATAGGACAGAGAGAAATGCAGAGAGGAGGGGAAGACAGAGAGGGGGAGAGAAAGACCTACAGACCTGCTTCACCACCTGTGAAGCGACCCCCCTGCAGGTGGGGAGCCAGAGGCTTGAACTGGGATCCTCATGCCAGTCCTTGAGCTTTATGCCACCTGTGCTTAACCCACTGCACTACCGCCCGACTCCCCAAATTTTTAATAAACAGGAACCCAAAGGCAGGAACAGAGCAGATGAAATTAGGGGTCACTCATGTGTCAGATTCATTTCTGTCTGTAAGACTGTAAGCTGAAGGGCTGAAATTGCCCCCACCCCAGCCCCCCATGGAAGCTATCATTGGTTTGATCTCCATTGTTCAATTGCAATTCTCCAAGCATAGTTTGAAATTTAAAATTTAGGGCAGGGGAGATGGCATAATGGCAGCGGAAAGAGGCTTTCCAGCCTCTGAGATACCAGAGGCCCCTTAAACCGAAGCTGAGAAAAAAAAAATTGAAGGGGCCAGGCAGTGGTGCACCTGGTTAAGCACACATCACCATGCACAAGGATTAGGGTTCAAGCCCCTGGTCCCCACCTGCAGGGGGAAAGCTTCACAAGTGGTGAAGCAGGGCTGCAGGTGTCTCTCTCTCTCTCTCTCTCTCTCTCCCTCTCTATTTCCCCTTTCCTCTAAATTTCCCCCTTCTCTTTCCAATAATAAATAAGTAAAACTGGGGTCAGGCAGTGGTGCACCTGGTTAAGTGCACACATTACAGTGAACAGAGGACTCAGGTTCAAGCCCCTGCTCTCCAACTGCAGGGGGAGGCAGGGCTGCAGGTGCCTGTCTCATTTCCCTTCTCTATCTTCTCTTCTCTTCTGAATTTCTATCTCGATCCAATAAATAAATAAATAAATGAAATGGGGAAAAAAAAAAAAAACTTGCTGACCGTCTGTCCTGTGTCCGGTGCAGCACATGAAGTAGTCTGTGGAGGAAAGTACCAAGAGTGGCTCCCTGAAGACAGAGCTATCACTTGGGGCAAGCAAAGGGCAAAGGAGATGAATTTTTATGTCTGGGGCCCCAGCAGCTACAGGCTCAATCCACAGCACCACCTCATGCCAGAACTGAGCAGTGCTCTGGTCTCTGTCACTATAAACAAACAAACAGGGAGTCGGGCGGTGGCACAGCGGGTTAAGTGCACGTGGTGCGAAGCACAAGGACCGGCGTAAGGATCCCGGTTCGAACCCCCGGCTCCCCACCTGCAGGGCGTCCCTTCACAGGCTGTGAAGTAGGTCTGTAGGTCTCTAAATTTCTCTCTCCCTCTTCCCATCTTCTCTCCATTTCTCTCTGTCCTATCTAACATCGATGACATCAGTAACAACAACAATAATAACTATGACAAGGGCAACAAAATAGAAAATAAATAAATTAAAAAACAAACAAAGTAAGGCCCAGGGGCCCAGGCTGGCTGCGGAAACTGGCTGGAGTCATGTGGTTGTTTAGACCTCAACTTCTCTTGCAGCAGTCTGGGAGTAGTCATGCTTTCGTGAGCTTGGCAGAGTGTTAGGGCTTGTCTGGGCAGCATGAAACATCCTTTCAAGGGGAGTGGGAGAACGCGTGGGATTGGTTTTATGCTGGGAGGAGCTGGAAGACTAGGAAAGTCAACCAGGGCCAGCGGATTAAGGGATCTATATTCCTGGATGGTACTGCATTAAAAGCATTTTGTTTTGCTCCCTGACTACTTAGGTCATGGAAATGAATACTCTTCCCTCTGTGGTTTTCCCACAGGGCTCTTGAGAGGGACTGTTACACTGACGTGGCCCTCCCGCTCTATGAAAACCTCCACATTGTGGAGCAGCCTGTGAACCTCAGCAGCCTAGCACAGAAGTATGCGGAGAAGGCGGCACAGTTCATCCAGCACGCGAGGTGAGGGCCCCCTGCCTGCCCCTGAGTGTGGCCCTCTGCTCCCTGCTGCCGGGTCCCCTGCCCTCAGCACCCTAACCTGAACTTTCCCTCCCACCATGCCCTCATCTCAGCATCCGCAGAGATATGACAGAGGGGGATTCCTCATGATAACAAAACCAGAAAACAGTACCCTCCCCTACACACACACACACACACACACACACACACACACACGCTTATACACGCACGCACGCGCACACACACGCACTGGAATCTCCAGGCCAGTGTTAGATGTTCTTTTTCTTCTCTCTTTTGCCTCCGGGTTATCGCTGGGGCTTGGTGTCTGCACTAGGAATCCACTGCTCCTGATGGCCATTTATTTTTCGTTGTTGTCGCCGCTGCTACTGTCGTTGCTGTTATTGGATAGGACAGAGAGAAATCAAGAGAGGAGGAGAAGGTTGAGAGGGAGAGAGAAAGACAGACACCTGCAGGCCCGCTTCATCGCTCGGGAAGCAAACCCCACTCCACCCCACCCTCCGCAAGTGGGGAGCCGGGGACTCTAACCAGGATTCTTGAGCAGGTCTTTGTACTTAACCCGCTGCACTACCGCCTGGCCGCCGTGTTAGAGGTCCTTGCGGTGTACTGCACACCCGTAGCCCTGCTCAGCTTGGGCACTGCTGTCATAGCCTTCTTGTCTTTTCCTATCACAAAACAACCTGTGCGTTTTGTTCTGACCTTCCCAGGTCTCCGTGAAATTGATCAGTGGGCAGGGGGTTTCGTGTCTGATTGCTGCTGGGACAAACCTACCACCAGGCCACTACCGCACAGAGCAGCCGCTGATTCTCCTGCTGTGGCTCCAGAAGGAGTCCTGGGACTAGAACGAAGGCAGCCACAGGACTGTTGCCTCCTGCAGGCTCTAGGGGAGAAGCCTCCCTGGGTTCTGGCTGTTGGTGGTTGCTGGTGTGGCCTGACGATTGCCACTCTGTTCTATTTTCTTTTTAATTTTTTTAATCTTTATTTATTTATTGGATAGAGGCAGCCAGAAATTGAGAGGGAAGGGGGGATAGAGAGGAAGAGAGACAGAGAGACACCCGCAGCCCTGCTTCACCACTTGTGAAGCTTTCCCCCTGCAGGCGGGGACCGGGGACTTGAACCCGGGTCCTTGCGCACTGTAACATGTCCACTCAACCGGGTGGGCCACCACCCAGCCCTTCTGATTTATTTTTAGTGTATGTGGTGACAGCGAGTGAATCCAGGGCCACATACATGCAAGGCATGCTCTCTGCTTGCTGGCCCCTCACTGGCCTCAGTCAGCTCTTTCTGGGGCTTTGAGCTGTCACTATGAATCCACCACTCCTCGTAGCCATTTTTCCCTTTCTCTCTCTCTTTCCTCTCTTTCTTCCCTTCATTTTTTCTTTCTTTTTTGTAGGACAGAGTGAAATTGAGAAGGGAGATGATGAGAGAAAGAGAGATACCTGCAGACCTGCTTCACCACTCGTGAAGCCTCCCCCCTGCAGGTGGGGACCAGGGACTCAAACCTGGGTCCTTGCGCTTGGTAATGTGTGTGCTTTGCCAGGCCCTGCACCACCCGGTCCCCAGCCACCTCATTCTAGTATCCGCCCTTATCTTCTCTTTGTCTTTTCCTCCTTTATAGTCAGTGCTCCTTCTTCGAAGGACTCGTGATTACCCTTAGGCTCTCCCAGGAGAATCCCAAAGAATTTATTTTTTGATTCTTAATTATGTTGGGTCTTGAAGTCCCTTTTGCCATGTAAGCTGCCACTTAGAGATTCCAGGGATTGGACCCTGAACCATGGGAACCATTATTCAGTGTAGCCCATTAGGGTCACATATTCCAGCATCTATCTATAGGACCCAAAGAGGCGAAAGAGAGTAACAGGCAAAAGATGTGCCAGGGGGTGGGGGGGGGGGCTGTGGTGAACTTGAAACCTCGTGTCCACCTTAGAGGCAAAGACGATTTAGCGCCAGCTGTCTGGTACCTCTTTGCAGGTATGGGAGTTTCCACCGTCAAATCCTTCCATTTCACAGGTAAGACAGGCTACCCAGTCCTGGTGTGAAATCCGGTCTATAAATGTTAGAAACAGCTCATTCAAAGGGGGCAGGGGAGAGAGGAGGCCAAGAAGGAGAGAAGCATTCAGACTCGGGTCCCAGCACGTCTCTTATCCAAGCTGCACGTGCGTGAGGACTGCTGCGCTAGCAGCCTCCGTCGGGTCAGGGCAGAACGGACACTGTGTGACAGCCGACGTCTCCTGGGAGGGCACGCTCAGCTTGGGCTCACAACACAAGCACAGTCGCACTAACACCCCCCCACCTGTACCCCTACCCCCACTCTGACCCTTCCCGTCTGCCATTGTGCAGCTCCCTGGCCGCTGCTCCAACTCCTGGGTGCCGTCTCGGCTTTGATCCAGTTTTTGAAGATTTCTCCAGGGATCGGCGGCAGTTCCCCCCAGATCCTTGAGTATCTCTCACAGCCATAGTGGTAGTGCCACCCGCGGATCTCTGCCCTTGCCCCTTGGGTGTGCCAGAATCCCTCCCTGCTACTCAGTCACCTTGGACTGTTACAGAGAGCTGGATTTGGAGGTAGGAGGCAGCAGTCAATGTAGGAAGCTCACTTAGGACGTTTTCTTTGGAGATTGTCACCTTTGCAGTTGTCCAGCTCTTTCCTGAAACGCTGTTTTTGTTTTTGTTTCCTTTATCTGATGGCCAGTCTGGAAAGAGCCGGGCCCTTCCCCATCTGAAAAGCTTAGTGAGCACATATTTCTCTGTTTCTTGGAACTTGCAGATGGTCTCAGGCCCCTGTCCTCTAGGACAGGTGGGTGCTCTGTGGCTGGTGGGGACAGTCCTGTCTGCTTTTGCAGTGCCTGGAGTGGCCCAGCGTGCCGGTGGGAGGGGAGGGCAGCTGATGGATTGAGGGCTTATAATATTCGCTCTTAACTGGCCGTGGTGCTGCTCACCTACCAGCTGTTTAATCAATTAAAGGCAAACACACCAGGGCCAGGTGTTGGCTCATGTTACCATGTGCAAGGACGCTGGGCTAGCTTCACGGGGCGGGAGAGAGACGACCAGGAACTCATGGCTGAGCAAGAACGCCATGCAACTTCTCTTTATTGATCAGATACAACGCCTTTTATATATCTCTTTAACCGAAAGTGGCAAGTGGGAAAAAGGAAATGGCTAGGAGAGGGGTGGAGCAAAAAAAAAAAAAAAGAGCGTGAAGGTAGCAAGCTGGGTGGTGGCACACCTGGTTGAGTGCACATGTTACAATGTGCAAGGACCTGGGTTCAAGCCCCTGGTCCCCACCTGCTGGGTGAAAGCTTTGCAAGTGGTGAAACAGTGCTGTGCGTGTCTCTCTGTCTCTCTCCCTTTCTAGCTCCTCCTTCCCTCTCAATTTCTGGCTGTCTCTATGCAATAAATAAGCAAAGATAATAAAAATAAATAGATCTCCTTAAGAAAAGTAAAACATGGGAGTCGGGCGGTGGCGCAGTGGGTTAAGCACACGTGGCGCAAAGCGCAGGGACCGGCGTAAGGATCCCGGTTCGAGCCCCTGGCTCCCCACCTGCAGGGGAGTCGCTTCACAGGCGGTGAAGCAGGTCTGCAGGTGTCTGTCTTTCTCTCCCCCTCTCTGTCTTCCCCTCCTCTCTCCATTTCTCTCTGTCCTATCCAACAACAAAGCAACGTCAACAATGGCAATAATAACCGCAATGAGGCTGCAACAACTAGGGCAACAAAAAGGGGGAAAAATGGCCTCCAGGAGTGGTGGATTCATGGTGCAGGCACCGAGCCCAGCAATAACCCTGGAGGGGAAAAAAAAAAAGTAAAACAGGGAGTTGGGCGGTAGTGCAGTGGATTAAGTACAGGTGGCACAAAGTGCAAGGACTGGCGTAAGGATCCCAGTTCAAGCCTCCGGCTCCCCACAGGCGGTGAAGCAGGTCTGCAGGTATCTGTCTTTCTCTCGCCCTCTCTGTCTTCCCCTCCTCTCTCCATTTCTCTCTGTCCTATCCAACAATGACGACATCAATAACAACTACAATAATAACTACAACAATAAAACAACAGGGCAACAAAAGGGAATAAGTAAATATAAAAAAGTAAAACATTAAAAAATTCTAAAGAGTTAACATGATAGGAAAAAGATGAAACACCCGTTAATTTATTAATTAGCTATTACGTGACCGTGAATCCTGTTAGTTTTTACCTTTACAGAAAACAGTCCTCAGACATACTGATTTTGTCAGTGTCTCTGACCTGTCAATTCACCCATGATCTCCTCAGTATGGGTGGATAGGCCTGTACTGGGTGGGACTCCCTCCTCCGTCAAGCCCTCCTCTAGGAGATCAGTTTGTTAAAACTCCCAGGACTCCCAAGAGCATGGTTTTCTGCTCTCCTGTGCAAGGAACCCACTTAAGGACTTCTGTGAAAACCTCTACTCCAGGGACTGGGTGGCGCTGTGCCCTGTTGAGCCACACACGAGCCACCATGTGAGCAGATCCAGGTTTCCAAGTTCAAGCCCTCGGTCCCCACCTGCAGGGAGGAAGCTTCCTGAGTGGTAAAGCAGGGATACATACAGATGTCTCTCCTTCTCTAGCTCCGTCTCCCCTCTCAATTTCTTTTATCAAATATAAGAGGGGGGACATAAAATGGCTACCAAGAGTGGTGAATTTAATATACACTCACTGAGCCCCAGTGGTAACCCTGGTGGCAATTTTTTTTCTTTTTGCCTCCAGGGTTATTACTGGGACTCAATGCCTGCAACATGAATCCACTGCTCCTGGAGGCCATTTTTACCCCCTTTGTTGCCCTTGTTGTTGTAGCCTTGTTGCGATTATTATTGTTGTTGATGATGTCGTTTGTTGTTGGATAGGACAGAGAAATGGAGAGAGGAGGGGAAGACAGAGAGGGGGAGAGAAAGACAGACACCTGCAGACCTGCTTCACTGCTTGAGAAGTGACCTCCTGCAGGTGGGGAGCTGGGGGCTCGAACTGGGATCCTCACACCAGTCTGAAAAGAGAGCAGATGCACGTGTTCCTGGGTCACGGAGGTGGCCCCTGGGTGGTCCCCTGCCAGCTGGCTGTCAGGTGCCGGGACTGCACCCTGGACCAAAGCAGGGAATGCAGGGGAATGCAGGGTTGACGAGCATGAGAGTATAGAGCATGGTGTCAGAAGGAGCTCAGGGTCTGGCTGGGAAGACAGAGGTGGAAGCATGGGAGACTTGCATGCCTGAAGCCCCGGGAATCCCAGGTTCAAGCTCCAGCACCACCATTGGCCCGAACCCAGCACTGCTTGAGTCTTTTTCTCATGAGAAGAAATAAATCAGCTTAGGGTATTTGCAGCCAGAGCCATGCAGGAAATCCAGAGTGTGTGATGAATACTACAGTGTGTTACCACTCTGAACTGGGCCCTAGGGCTGCAGAGATGGAAGCAAGCCAGGCCCTCACAGGCTGGGCACCCAGACTCCTGCTTGTACCGGACTCCACCTCTGTGTCCCCCCTCCACTGCTGTCCCCGTCTCCCACAGACTCACCCCCCGCCTCACCACCCTGACTCTCCACCTGCACACTGGCTTTAACTCCATGGCCATCTTCATTCCCTGTCTCCCTTCTTCTCTTTCCTGTTTGAAGTCTGGATGGATTGTGCGTGCCGTGCGTGTGTGTGTGTGTGTGTGTGTGTGTGTGTGTGTGCGCGCGTGCGTGTGTGTGTGTGTGTGTGTGTGTGTGTGCGTGCGTGTGTGCGTGTGTGTGTGTGTGTTTTGCCTCTAGTTGCTGGGGCTCAGTGCCAGCACTATGAATCCACTGCTTTTGGCGGCCTTCCCCCCCTTTTTCATTCATAAGGACAGAGAGAACTTGAGAGGGGAAGGGAGATAAAGAGGGAGAGAAAAAGACACCTGCAAACCTGCTTCACTGCTCTCGAAGTGTCTCCCCAGTAGGTGGGGAACAGGGGGCTCGAACCCGGTTCCTTGTATGTATCCTTGCATGCAGTGCCATGTGTGCTTAACTAATGCACCACCACCCGGCCCCCTAATAGTGTGTGTTTAAATAAATGAACTAATGAGGGGCTGGGCAATGGGGCTTTGTGCCTTCCCCACATGGCTGCTCCTGCCTGGCCCTGTAGGCCTCCCTGTCAGAGAACCTCTCCCCTCACCATCTGCCCACAAACCTGATTTGATTGGCCTGTTGTGCCCTTCCACAGCCCCTTGCATTTCTCCTGCATCACTCCTGTAAAAGTGACCAAAACTCATCTGGTGATTGCAGTTGCCTCTCTCCTGTCTGCAAGGAGAGGACAAGCTCCAAGAAGACGGAGAGCAGATCTTGTGTTGATTGCCCCATCTTCAGCGTCTGAAACGTCCCTGGAGCTTGCTGTGCCCATCGAGGGAGTGGGTTTCATTAACCCCTGACGCACAGGGGGTGTTGTCTGACGCACAACCTAGCTCCATCTGGCCTTGCTTCGAGTAGCTGTCAGGCTAGTGGGGGAAACAGCTATGCAGAAGCAGCTTGGGGGCAGCGTGTGCATTACTGGCACTGCTCAGTTCTGTAAGAGGCACAAAGGAGCGAGGACGGGGAAGCCTTCCAAGGCCTCGGGGTAGATAAGGAGTGATAGGGCGATTGATGGTTAACAGTCAACAGTAAATACAATAGTCTGTACATGCATAACATTTCTTTTTTTAAAATTTCTTTATTGGGAGTAATGGTTTATAGTTGACAGTAAATACAATAGTTTGTACATGCATAACATTTCTCAGTTTTCCACATAGTAGTACAACCCCCACTAGGTCCTCCTCCGCCATCATGTTCCAGGACCTGAACCCCCCCCCCGCCACCCACCCCAGAGTCTTTTACTTTGGTGCAATACACCAACTCCAGTCCAAGTTCTGCTTAATGTTTCTCTTCTGATCTTGTTTTTTCAACTTTTGTCTGTGAGTAAGATCATCCCATATTCATCCTTCTGTTCCTGACTTATTTCATTTGACGTGATTTCTTCAAGCTCCATCCAAGAAGGGCTAAAAATGGTGAAATCACCATTTTTTTATAGCTGGGTAGTATCCCATTGTGTCTACATTGTAGTATTCCATTGTGTGGAATACACACAATGTATTTGTTTATGCCACATTGGAGGCATTCACTCTACCACTGAGCCACCTTCCTGGCCTCTCTAGAAATTTTTATTTCATGGCTGTATGATCCTGAGAAATTAGCTTAACCTCCAGTGGGAACAATTACACCTTCTGATAAAGATGCAATTATGAACTCCCGTTCATTGGCATTTCATAAAAGGCAGTTGTGTCACCAACTAGGGACATGTGCTAGCGGTAGTATGTGGCATCTTATACTCAGGGCTGGACCTCTTAACAGACACATTCTGAATTCATGAAGACGGCTTCTGCAAAAACCAGGGGTAGGTGTACTTGGGTTCAAGCCCCCGGTTCCCACCTGCAAGGGGAAAAACTTCACAAGTACTGAAGTAGGGCTGCAGGTGTCTCTCTGTCTCTCTCCCTCTTTTTATCTTCCCCGTCAATGGCTCCCTACGGGTATCTATCTCCTCCACCACCCTTTCCACTGTGACAACAGAAAACAGATTAAAGTAGAGGAGACCTGGAAGCTACCCAGGAGCCCAACAACAGATGAGTGGCTGAGCAAGTTGTGGTCTATATACGCAATGGAATACTGCTCAGCTATAAAAAATAGTGACTTCATCATTTTCAGCCGATCTTTGGATGGACCTTGAAAAATTTGTGGTAAGTGAAGTAAGTCAAAAACTGGGATGCATTGGATCGACCTTCCCGTGGTGCATCCCGTGAGTACCCATTCATTGGGGAAACTGACGATCCTCCCTAGCCGACTGAATCCACATGGATCCCAGTCACTTTCAAAGCCAGCAACAAGCAGCTCCTGACAGCTTTCAAGCTGTTGGTCCTGCTCTTCGAGTCCTCCAACTTAATGTTGAGGGGCTGTCCTTTGCCAAACGCGTTCTTATTGGTCAATTGGCGATACAGCATCAGGCAGATGTTATCTGCCTACAAGAAACACATATAGAAGTCGATGAAGCTGCTCGATTCACCATCAGTGGATTCAATTTAATATGCTATAATCTCCATCCTAAACATGGCCGAGCCATCTACGCCAAATCGTGTCTTGCGGACGTTTACCACACGGCCTCTTCGACCTTCTACGACTCCATTACTATTGGAACTATTCAGCTCGTCAACGTATATAAGCCTCCCAGTGCCTCATGGGATAACGAGGTCCTGCCTAGCCCAAATCACCCAGCCGTTTACGTTGGAGACTTTAATAGTCATCACCAAGACTGGGGATATTCCTCCACTCGTGCTGACGGCTCTATCTTAGCCGACTGGGCTTCAGCGAATGACCTCTCCCTATTATACAATCCCAAACAGCCAGGCTCTTTTCACAGTGCTAGATGGAATAAAGACTCGTCACCCGACCTGTGCTGGATTAGCACAGTCAACGGCCAAGCCTTTCCCGCTACGAGACAAGTTCTCAAGGACTTCCCGCACAGTCATCACCGCCCAGCTATCAACCACATTGGTCTCCAGCTCCCACTGTTTCTGTGCTCGGAGAAACTAAGATGGAACTTTCGGAAAGCAAACTGGTGTCTGTTCAGTGATCTTACCAACAAATCTATTCCTGCAATTCCAATTAACTCTATCCCCTCTGAAGATTCCTACAGGCGCTTCCGCCAAGCCATCTTCAAAGCAGCTTCCCAAGCTATTTCTCGTGGGAGACGTGCTAACTATACGCCTTGTCTTGATGCTGAATGCGAGCAACTACTAAAGCAGTATGATGAGTCGGGCAACCCAGATGTGGCTGACCATCTCATTGCCTCCCTGGATGCAGCACGCCAAGCCCGCTGGCAACAACTCACGGAAAGTCTGAACTTCACCCACTCAACTTCACCCATCGTCCCGTATCTCCAAACTCAGTGGCCAGTCACCTAACTCAAGTTGGACATGGTAAGATCGACCCAGTCTGGAAAAGAGAAATTTCCCATGAGTGGTCATCCCACTTCCGGTTATCTTGTCCATCTCCAAAACTCTCTCCCTTTACACTGTCTGAACTGGAAGACGCTTTGAAGAGGGTTAAACCAGGAACAGCTGCTGGCTATGATAACATCACCCCAGAACTCATTCTTAACCTGGGTCCCGTGGCAAAGAAGTGGCTCGCTTCATTCCTGTCCCACATCTTGGAATCTGAATCTATGCCCAAAATTTGGCGTCGTGCGAAGATAATAGCAGTTTTGAAACCAAAGAAAGACCCAACACTGGCCGCCAGCTATAGACCAATTTCTCTCCTCTCCGTGTGTTACAAACTCCTTGAGAGGCTGCTTCTGTCACGTATTTCTCATCTTACAGAGAAATTCCTATCACCCGCCCAAGCTGGTTTCCGCCCAGGAAGATCTACCTGCGAACAAGCCCTGGCCCTCTCAACTTACATTGAAAATGGATTCCAGAAGAATTTAAAGACGGGTGCTGTCTTTGTTGATCTCACAGCAGCCTATGACACGGTTTGGCACCGTGGTCTCCTAGTCAAGATCTCAAGATGCCTGCCTCCATGGGTGGCCAACACTATATCGTTTCTTCTCCAAAACAGAAGATTCCGGGTGCATCTGGGTGACAAGTCTAGCAGATGGAGACTTGTCTCAAGTGGCCTCCCCCAGGGCTCTGTTCTGGCTCCTACGCTATTCAATCTTTACATCAATGACCTCCCAGAAACTTCTTCAAGGAAGTACATCTACGCTGATGACATCTGCTGTGCAACTCAGGCATCAGAGTTCGACATCCTCAAGGAAACACTCACGAAAGACATGTCTCTGATATCTGATTACTGTAAAAAATGGCGACTAATCCCTAGCACTGCAAAAACGGTATCATCTGTTTTCCATCTACACCATGCCTTGGCCTCACGTGAGCTTAATGTGCAGCTTGGCGATATGAGAATCTGGCATGAAGCCCAGCCAGTCTATCTTGGCGTTACTCTCGATCGCACCCTGTCATTTCACGAACAACTCATAAAAACTGCAGCAAAGGTGGGCACGAGGAATCACATCATTGCAAGACTGGCCAGCTCCTCATGGGGCGTGAGCGCTTCCACACTACGATCATCCTCTCTGGCATTATGCTATTCCACTGCAGAATACTGTGCCCCAGGATGGTTCCGTAGCCCCCATGTCCACTTGGTCGATTCCAAATTATATTCCTCCATGAGGATCATTTCTGGAACCATCCGTTCCACCCTGGTTCCATGGCTGCCAGTTCTTAGCAACATCACCCCGCCAGATATTCGTCGGGATGCGGCATCATCTAAGTTCATTTCCCACGTCTACGCTCGACCGGACCTGCCAATATACGCGGAGATCTTCGCCCACCCTGTCCAACGCTTGACGTCTCGGCACCCAATCTGGTCCCCTACGCCTACACTGAACTTCTCTGTTCCAGACTCTTGGAAACAGAGTTGGCAGTCAGCTGAGGTAAAGAACAAACACCTCATCACAGACCCCTGCGAGCGTCAACCCGGCTTTGACCTGGCACGTTATGATTGGGCCCTCCTCAATCGCTATGGAACAGGCCATGGCCGGTGCGCCGCTATGTTCCATCGCTGGGGAGCCAGAGACGACCCGAACTGCCCTGCGGCTCCAGACAGACTATGACCCACATAGTCAACGACTGCCACCTCTCCAGATTCAAAGGAGGTCTCGAAACTTTACATCAGGCTCAACCTGACGCTGTTGACTGGCTACGGAAGAAGGGCAAACGCTAGAAGAAGAAGTCAAAAACTGAAGGATGAATATGGGATGATCTCACTCTCAGGCAGAAGTTGAAAAACAAGAACAGAAGAGAAAACACAAGTAGAACCTGAACTGGAATTTGCGTATTGCACCAAAGTAAAAGACTCTGGGGTGGGTGGGTGGGGAGAATACAGGTCCAAGAAGGATGACAGAGGACCTAGTGGGGGTTGTATTGTTATATGGAAAACTGGGGAATATTATGCATGTACAAACTATTGTATTTACTGTCAAATGTAAAACATTAATTCCCCAATAAAGAAATTAAAAAAAAAAAAGAAAGAAAGAATAGGGGCTGGGCAGTAGTGCAGCGGGTTAAGTTCACATGGTGCAAAGTGCAAGGACCGGTGTGAGGATCTTGGTTCGTGCCCCTGGCTCCCCACCTGCAGGAGTCAGTTTGCAAGCAGTGAAGCAGGTCTGCAGGTGTCTGTCTTTCTCTCCCCTTCTTTGTGTTCCCCTCCTCTCTCCATTTCTCTCTGTCCTATCCAATAACAACAGGTATAACAATAATAACAACCACAACAAGGTCAACAAAATGGAAAAAATAGCCTTTAGGAGCAGTGAATTCATGAATTCACAGTGCTGGCACTGAGCCCCAGCAATAACACTGGAGGCAAAAAAAAAAAAAAAGGAAAAAGAAGAAAAATAAATATGGCTAGGACCTTGGAGAATATTCTGTGACTTCAGTTCACTCATGTTTTTCTGTATCTGTCTCCATCACCCATCTCTTGGTCCCAAACCCAAGCTATTCATCAAACACCAGCTCTCTGGCTCCCTCCTTCTTTGCCTGGCTGTCCATCATGCTGCCTTCTGTCTGGCTGAGCTTGAGACCTCATCTCAGTGGGATCACACAGTGTTTGTCTTTTGGGACCTGCATTGTTTTACTTGGCACCACTTTTCCCATGACTTATCCATGTGGTAGCATGTGAGACACTCACTTCTTAATTGTATTTGATTTTCACTAATTGAAATCTAAATAGCTGCATAGGACTCCTGGCCGCTGCCTTGGTCAGTACAACTCGAGGGATCAGCAGGGTAATTGTCAGCGAAAATGGGAATGACACAGGCTTCTGTCCTAAGTCTCTAGTCCTGGGTTGTATGCCCAAGAGAGTTGAGTGCCAGCAGAGTCTCAATCAGACAGATGAACTAAGGGGGGGGGTAGGGAGCCCCCACAGTGAGGTCTGGGAGCAGAGGCTGAGACACACGGAGCAACCCAGAGAACGTCTTGCAGAGCCCATTCTCGCTTCTCCCGTTTCAGTGCCAGCAGAAGGCCCTTCCTGCTCTACGTGGCCCTGGCTCACATGCACGTGCCCCTGTCCAGGATGCAGCCCCTCCCAGACCCCCAGGGTCGGGGACCTTATTCCGCCAGTCTTCAGGAGATGGACAGCCTGGTGGGTCAGATCAAGGACACAGTTGACCACACAGCGAAAGGAAACACACTCCTCTGGTTTACAGGTGAAGAGGCAAGCTCTGTGAAGCACAGTCTGGCCCTGTGGTTATATTAATGGGAAAGAAGGTTTGCTTTGAACTTGGCTTGTGCACGTGCACACACACGCACGCACACGCACACACTCTATTGTTGGCTAGCTTGAATGCTGAGCCCTCGGAAAGCCCTGCAGGGGGACTGACTTGTCTCCCTTGCTGGTCCCTGGCACATTGATTGTGTCTGTCTGGGTGTTCCTCTTGATTATTAATAAATTGTTTTTGACATTGTGAACCTGTGTAGTTCACTCAATAGAGCCCTTTCTTCCTTTCTCTCTTTCTCTCTTTCTTTCTCTCTTCCTTCCTTTTTTAAAAAAAAATATTTTATTGATTTTATTTTTGATGCAGATGAGATGCAGAGAGAGAAAGACACAGAGAGGAACACCAGAGCACTGCACAGCTCTGGCTTATTGTGGTGCGGGAGATTGAACCTGCGACTTGGAGCCTCAGGCATTAGAGTCTCTTTGCACAGCCATTATGCTGTCTCCCCCCACCCCCTTCCTTTCTTTCTTTCTTTGCCAGGGCATTCACTATACAGCTCTGCTTTATGGTAGTCAGGGGATTGAACCTAGCACCTCGGACCCTCCCGTATGAGAGTCTTTTGCATAACAGCTGTGCTATCTGCCCAACCAGAGTGCAGAGTTGACTCTGTTCAAGGACAGGATCTGAGGCCCTGGAATCTCGTGGAAGCATCATGCTCAAAAGAAGCTTCATGAGCAGCTAAGTGGTCCTGTGGCCTCTCTCCTCCTTTTTTCTCTTTCTCCCTCATATTTATTTATTTTATTTTTAAGTTTTATTTTTATTTTTTGCCATCTCGGGTTATTGCTGGGACTCTGTGCCTGCACCATGCCACCATTCTTGGTAGCCATTTTTTCCCTTTTTCTTTATTTTTTGATGGGGGGGGGGTATGTGAAAGACGGGAGGTGGGGGAGGAGAGAGAGACAATGAAACAACAAGAGTAACAAAAGGGAAAATAAATAAAAACCAATAATAAAAAAATAAATAAAAAGCTGTGGTTTGGTAAGAAGAGGTGGCAGCAGGATAACAGAACTGGAGAGGATGGTGGAGTAGAGATCTTAGACTCCCCCCCTCCCCCACAGTCAGTCGGGGGATTATGAGACACTGAGTGTTAACTGCTGGGTACACCTAGGTGCTCAGCAAGTTCTGGGTTGTTAGAAAAGTCATGACGCATTTTTGGAAAAAATGGGGGAAAAAAATCTGTCACGGGAGTCGGGCGGTAGTGCGGTGGGTTAAGCGCAGGTGGCACAAAGCGTAAGGACCAGCTCAAGGATGCTGGTTCGAGCCCCCAGCTCCCCACCTGCAGGGGAGTCGCTTCACAGGTGGCGAAGCAGGTCTGCAGGTGTCTGTCTTTCTCTCCCCCTCTCTGTCTTCCCCTCTTCTCTCCATTTCTCTCTGTCCTATCCAACAACGACATAAATAACAACAACAATAGTAACTACAACAACAATAAAAAACAAGGGCAACAAAAGGGAAAATAAATAAATAAATAAATAAATATTAAAAAAAAAAAGTCAGGACTTTTCCAACAACCCAATAGTTGATGGCCATAGTAATCAGATTACAGAGCCATACAAAAGTAAAAGGCGGAAGGTATGGTTTTAACAAGACATTTGAGGGCTGACAAAGCCCACCTCTCTGAAAGTCCATGGAGTCAGGTCTCAGGAGAAGAACAGTTCTTTGAAGGGAAGTCTCTTGTCTAATTTTATCAGTCTCTCTCTCTCTTTCTTTTTTTAAATTACATTCTTATTCATGATTGAGTAGAGACAGAATTGAGGGGGGGGGAGAGGGAGAGAGACACAAAGACACCTGCAGCCCTGCTTCACCACTCAAGAAGCTTTCCCCCTGCAGGTGGGGACAGGGGTCTGACCTGAGTCCTTGCACACTGGGATGTGTGTACTCAGCCTGCCTGGCTCCCTCAGTTCCTCTCTCCACTTGCCTCTATACAGAGATTGTGGGTCCCAAGTGGATGAATTGGTGAGAGTGCCCACCACCAGCCCACTGAACCACATGTGATTCTTTGTTTATTTTTAGGAGACAATGGCCCTTGGGCTCAGAAGTGTGAGCTGGCGGGCAGCGTGGGTCCCTTCACTGGATTGTGGCAAACGCATCAAGGTAAGGGGTTCAGCTAGGGGCTCTGCCTCTGGGGAGACAGTGACTGTCCAGGTGTGAGGGCAAGTGTGTGAGCATCATGCTATGACAGGGGCATGCAGGAGTGTCTTTCTTCCGGTGACAGTTTAATTCTCAATGAGATCATTCTAGGTCGGTGGGCGGCAGAGTGGAGCGGTGGGAACAGCTGATAGCTTTGGAGGCTTTTCCAGGCTGCGCTGGAAAGTCCACTCAGCTCAGAACCCTGTGCCCACCACCTCATTCCCATTCAGTCTGCCTTCTTCCTCCATGAGGGGCTTCTGCTTGACCCAGTTGCCTGAATCTCTGGGGAGGATCCACTGGAATGCTGCCCAGGAAGTGCTCAGCGCTGTGTCGCTAACCCTCACAAGACCTGCACTCAGTAAGCGTTGGCGGGGGGGTTGGAAAACACCGCAAGAAGGATTTTCCTGACCAAGTTTCTGGGTGACTTCAGTCGTGAACAGATGATTTCGTGTCCTGGGCCATTGTTTCAGGCGGCTTTGCTCCCAGGAAGAATTGAAGACACTTGAAAATAACGCCCGTTGTGGACACAGCCCTGCCACAGTGATACTGCTTGAAGTGATCTCTGTGGGCATAGCTCTCAGAGGTGGGGCAGGGGGGCTGGAGACCATGCTCTCACTCTCTCTCTCTCTCTCTCTCTCTCTCTCTCTGTCTCATTTATTTATGTCTTTGCTACCAGGGTTATTGCTAGGGCTACAAATCCATGGCTCCTGGTGGCTATTTTTTATTGGATAAGACAGAGATAAATTGAGAGAGGATGGGGAGATAGAGAGGGCGAGAGGAAGACAGACACCTGCAGACCCACTTCAAGCGTCACTTGTGAATCGACCCCTGCCCCCTCCCCCACCACCATGTGGTATGGAGCCCGGGGCTTGAACTCAGGTCCTTGCGTTTCTCACTATGTGTGCTTAACCTGGTGTGCCACTGCCTAGCGCCCCTTTCTCTTTTTTTCAGGAGAGCCTGAAGGTGAACTTTACTCAGGGGGAAACACTCTTCTTCTTCTTCTTCTTCCTCATTCTCTCAGCTGGATTCCCCCCACCACCACCATGATTCCAGTCTTTTTCCTCTAGAATGCCTTCTGGAAGGTTCTGGGCAGCCAGGTGGAGTCCTGCACAGAGGACACATGGCCATGGGGGTCAGGTCACAAAAGGCTTGGGGGGTCCCTTTGGAACCTCAGCTTCTCACCCCCCCCCCCCCAAGGTTTGTTATCAGTGGGATGGATGCTGTCCATTCCTGCTCTAAGGGCCTGGTCTCTTAGAAGACAGTCAGTGTTTTCACAACAGAGCAGGACAAACAGTACCCAGAGCTCTGCTCCTTTTCTTTCCAAAGCCAGCATGGGACGCCAGGCCTCATGCCTCCTTCCCCTGTTCCCTGGACCCCCAGGGCCCCCCTTTCTTCCTCGCCTTCCCTTCCCTTTCTTGGCCAAGCCTCCGTGCTCAGCTGATGGGATGAGGCAGCGTCTCCTGGATTCATCTTTTCACCCACTGTGATGTGAAGATGTTCCCTGGGGCTTGGCCTGCACCCGTAAGAGGAAGAAGAGACCAAGCTGGGGGTGCAAAGCAGGGGAGGTCTGGCTTGTGCCCCTAGCAGCACAGATCTGGCTCAGAACAGCCGTCCTTCCTGCCCCAACGCCAGACCCATTTCCTACTCGTGACAGAACCAACACCTTGTTTGTCTCCTAGCCGACTGACTGTGCCTCTGTCTGGAAAAATCTCTTGTTTTATTTGAAGAGCAGAACTGTTCCTTCCTCCCTCTTGGTGATGAGGAAGCATTGTGTTGAACTTGGCATCCTCAGCTTCTAGGAGACCTTGGCTGTTTGTAATCTGATGCTATCAGGCCGTTGCATAACCTTTCCCACTGGGAGGTAGGCTCTGGATCCTGGATCTTGTTATCCAGTTGGGGAGGGGAACAGGGCCGAGGAAGGTCAGACCTGGAGCTGGGTCTTGGATGGGGATGTTGGCGGTTGGCCTGGGATCAGGAGGTTAGACCAGCAGGTGACTTTCTGGACCTTCGACTACTAGGTTTGAAATGTCCCCATCCCCACACTCAAGGTCACCCTAGGGCAGCTAGAATCCCGGTGCTGAGCCAGAAGCCTGGCTACCTGTGTTTCTAGAAAACTAGTAAGTATACTGTGGCATCCTGGACAAGGGCACATTTCTATTTAGAGACAACTGGCTTCTTAAGAATATGCAGTAGAACAGGTACATTCTTCCTGAGTCAAACACACCAAGGCCTTTATGGGCCAGGCAGGTGCAGAAATGAAGCAGTGTTCATTTTCATGGGTGGTGGAGAGAGTCAGGAACACAGGAGCTGGGTGTGAAGACCCTGTCTAGTTATTTTCAGAAATTAATTTTAAAACTATTGTGCCTTGGCTGGGGAGGTGGCTCAGTGGTAGAATATATGCCTTGCATGAAAGATGTCAAAGGTTTGATCCCCAAGATCTCTTAACAAGAAAGATAAACAAGTAGGACATCATTTAATGGTAGAATACTGCTCTGGCTGATTCTCTCTCTCTCTCTCTCCCCCTCTCCCCCTCTTTCTTTCTCAATAATAAAAAAAAATAGTAAAAATGATAGTCCCCACATCTATCCAAACTACCAAATGGCTGAATGCATTGCAATAGGCCTCAGGCTGCTATTTAAAAGTATGTATTTATGTGGTCCGGGAGGTGGCGCAGTGGCTAAGGCACTAGACTCTCAAGCATGAGGTCCTGAGTTCAGTCCCCAGCAGCTCATGTACCAGAGTGATGTCTGGTTCTTTCTCTCTCTCTCTCTCTCCTATCTTTCTCATTAATAAATAAAAAATCTTTTTAAGAAAAGTACCTATTTATTATTATTATTTTACCAGAGCACTGCTCAGCTCTGGCTTTTGGTGGCATGAAGGATTGAACTTGCGACTGTGGAGCCTCAGGCATGAAGAGTCTTTTTTGCATAACCATTATATTATCTTGCCCTGCCCAGATTGCAATTATGTATTTGTCTATATATGTATTTTAAAATATTTTTATGTTGGATAGGACATAAATTGTTATTGGATAGGACAGAGAGAAATTGAGAGGGGAAAGGAAGACAGAGAAGGAAAGAGACAGATACTTGCAGCCCTGCTTCACCATGGGTGAAGCTTTCTCTCTGCAGGTGGGGACCAGGGGCTTGAACCCGGGTCTTTGCTCTTTGTCATGTGTATGTGTGCGCTTAACCTGGTGCGGTACTGCCTGGCCCTCAGGTTGCACTTTTCAAGCTGCAGGATGTTTTTGTCTGGCTTTTCATTTTTATTGCATTTGTTGGGTCCTTGCATGGTAGGCAGGATGCTGAGGAACCTTACTTAAAATCTTGTACTCTGGGGGCCGGGTGGTAGTGCACCGGGTTAAGTGCACGTGGCGCAAAGTGCAGGGACCGGCGTAAGGATCCCCGTTCGAGCCCCTGGCTCCCCACCTGCAGGGGAGTCGCTTCACAGGCGGTGAAGCAGGTCTGCAGGTGTCTGTCTTTCTCTCCCCCTCTGTCTTCCCTTCCTCTCTCCATTTCTCTCTGTCCTATCTAACAGCAATAATAACAACAATAATAACAGCAATGATATACAACAAGGGCAACAAAAGAGAAAAAAATGGCCACCAGGAGCGGTGGATTCCTGGTGCAGGCACTGAGGCCCAGTGATAATCCTAGAGGCAAAAATAAATAAAAGAATTAATTAATTTAAAAAAACTCTCATATTCTTTCCCCACAAACCCTTGAGAGAAATAAAATCATTTTCCCTTCTTATGGCTCAGATGACTGACTCCAAGGGTGGTTAGAAATTCTGTCCAAGGCCACCAGCCAGTGAGAAACAGTGACCTTGGCACTAGAACTGTGGTCTACCTGGCTCCAAAGATATCTTCCTACTTACCTTGCTAATATTTCTTTCTGTTGTCATCACTTTTTAAAGATTTTATTTATTAATGAGAAAGATAGGAGGAGAGAGAAAGAGCCAGACATCACTCTGGTACATGTGCTGCTAGGGATTGAACTCAGGACCTCCTGCTTGAGAGTCCAGTGCTTTATCCACTGTGCTACCTCCCAGACCACTTTTTCATCTTTTTTTTTTTTTTTTTTTTTTAACCAGAGCACTGCTCAGCTCTGGCTTATGATGGTGCAGGGAATTGAACCTGGGACTTTGGAGCTTTAGGCATGAGAATCTCTTTACTGTCTACTCTCTGCCCCTCATTTTCTTTTAAATTACCTTTATTTATTTATTGGGTAGAGACATCCAGAAATTGAAAGGAAAGAGGAGAAGGGAGAAGGGGAGAGAGAGAAAGAGAGAGAGAGAGAGAGAGAGAGAGTCTGACTTGCAGCCCTGCTTCACTACTTGCAAAGCATTCCTCCTGCAGGTGTGGCCCGGGGGTTTGAACCCACATCCTTGCACCTTATAACATGTACACTCAACCAGGTGCACCGTACCACTTGGCCTCCTACTATTTCTTCAGCTCTGGCATCAGAATCAGAACCAGGACCTCGAGCCCTACCCTCTGCTTATTAAGTCAGACTCTAGAGGTTTTTGGTTTTTTTTTTCCTGCACTGAGAACTTTCCAGGCCTCCTGATGAGCTCCGCTGCCTCCGTGACTCAGTAAGACACGGCATTTGGGCTTTTCTGGGAAAGATGGCTGTTCCCAAGCGTGGGCCGTGGTGAGTCTTCCTCGGGTGGCCCTGGATCCGAGGCATCACGGAATGCCATGTTGCTTCCTTAGCCAAGGCAGAACAAGTAAGCAAGCTCATGAATCATGGTTCTGTTTATATTTTGGTTGCTGAGGCTAAATATTTATTGCTTTAAGTAAGAAGTGCTGCTTTAATCAGAGTCATAACTAACCGCAAATGCATTGAGATGCTTTTTTGGGCCCATCCAGCATCCCTTTCTCAGCAGAAAGCCAGACCAAACGCTTTTTACTGTCTAGGCACCACCACTCAGAGTATTTAAGATGCGTTGGAAATGACAAATAGCTTTTGAAGTCAAAACTGCACGGGAGTTTTGAGACTTCAAAAAGTTTTGAGTTAGCTTTGAGACTTATCTGTTATCTTAAATAACGCTTACAATTCATATTTATGAAACTGTGACATCAAGTTATAAATCTGGGTTTATCATCTGGGTGACAGAAAGCACATTAGCAGGGCCAGGTGGTAGCACACCTGATTAAGTGCACACATTACAGTGTGCAAGGACCCAGGTTCAAGTCCCCAACAGGTCTGCAGGTGTATTTCTTTTTTTATTTTTATTTATTTATTTATTTATTTATTTTGCCTCCAGGGTTATTGCTGGGGCTCGGTGCCTGCACCACAAATCCACTGCTCCTGGAGGCTATTTTTTTCTCCTTTTGTTGCCATGGTTGTTTTATCGTTGTTATGGTTATTATTATTGTTGTTATTTATGTCATTGTTGTTGGATAAGGACAGAGAGAAATGGAGAGAGGAGGGGAAGACAGAGAGGGGGAAGAGAAAGACAGACACCTGCAGACCTGCTTCACCGCTTGTGAAGCGACTCCCCTGCAGGTGGGGAGCCGGGGGCTCGAACCGGGATCCTTACGCCAGTCTTTGCGCTTTGTGCTATGTGCGCTTAACCTGCTGGGCGACTGCCTGACTCCCGGTGTCTAAATTTCTTTCCTTCTCTCTATCTCCCCATCCTCTCTCAAATTCTCTCTGCCGTGTCAAGTAAAAATAGAAAAACACAAAATGGTGGCAGGGAGTGGTGGATTCCTAGTGCTGGCAGCAATACCCCTGGTGACAAAAACAAAACTAGTATCTAGGCCAATTAAATCACTGAGAAGGGGACCTTGGTGTGGATATTATTATCTGAAAAAAAAAAAAAAAAACCCTCCCCTCGCTTTAATGATTCTAATAGGCACTCGTGAATGAGAATCCTTGTCTTAGAAGATTTCACAGGTGAGTTTGCTGACTATCTGGTTAGACCCAGATGCAAATTCTCACTCATTTATGAGCTCTGTGACCTTGGGCGAATTGCTTAACTTCTCTGAGCTTCTGAACATCGGGGATCGCGGTGCTTAGCTCACTAGGGTGTCATAAGGATTAAATGTGACAGTATAGGGCAACCCTGGGCAGGATACTTAGAAGTACATCGCTGGGTGCTTGAGAAGTCCTCAGTAAGAGGTGTCAGGGGCCAGGTAGTGGGGCCTCTGGTTGAGCGTCTGAGCCCAGGGGAAGGCTTCATGAGTGGTGAAGCGGGGCTGCAGGGGTCTCTCTGTCTCTCTTTCTCTCTATCTGCCCTTTCTCTCTGGATTTCTGACTGTCTATCCAATAAATAAAGAAAGATAATAAAAGAGAGGGGTTATTGTTACTGGTATCATGATGGGGAAGTCAGAATGAGCCCCCATTAGTAGGAGTAGGTAAGTGTGATTTTTTTCTCTTTTCTTTTTTTCCTTTGTTCCTTCCTTCCTTTTTTTTTATTGCCACTGGTGTTATTTTTTATCTTATTTTTTTTTTAATTTATTTTCCCTTTTGTTGCTCTTGTTTTTATTGTTGTAGTTATTGTTGTTGTTATTGATGTTGTCGTTGTTGGACAGGACAGAAAGACATGGAGAGCGGAGGGGAAGACAGAGGGGGAAAGAGAGACAGACACCTGCAGACCTGCTTCACTGCCTGTGAAGTGACCCCCTCAAACCGGGATCAAACCGGGATCCTTCTGCCGGTCCTTGCGCTTTGCGCCACCTGTGCTTAACCCACTGCGCTACCACCTGACCGCCACCACTGGTGTTATTGATGGGATTCAGTGCTGGCACTCTGAATTCACCATTCCCGGTGACCATCTTTTCCTCCTTCATTCTTTCCTTCCTTCCTTCCTTTCTTCGTTCCTTCCTTTTTTCCCCTCTCCTTTCTATTTTATTTGATAAGACAGAGAAATTGAGAGGGGAGGGGAAGATAGAGAGGGAGAGAGAAAGACAGACACCTGCAGACCTGCTGTGGCTCGTGAAACATCCTCTGCAGGTGGGGAGTGGGGAATCGAGCCCCAGTTCTTGCGCATGGTCAGATCGTCATTAAAACCGTCCACCCTTGGGGCGCCAACGAGATAGTGGGATTTGGAAGGAAACGGTGTGTACACTGTAGGGGATAGATTCCTCTTATGACTACTTGCACATGTTCAATTAAGATAAATTCCTTCAGAGCACAAGGATGGAAGCTATGACCAGAATGTGTGTGTGTGTGTGTGTGTGTGTGTGTGTGTGTGTATGTATGCGTGTATGTATTTTTGCCTCCAGGGTTATTTCTGGGGCTCGGTGCCTGAACTGTGAACCCACTGCTCCTGGAGGCTACTTTTTTTCCTTTTGTTGCCCTGGTTGTTTTTGGTTATTATTATTATTGTTGTTATTAATGTTATTGTTGTTGGGTAGGACAGAGAGAAATCGAGAAAGGAGGGGAAGACAGAGAGGGAGAGAGAAAGATGAGACACCTGCAGACCTGCTTCACCGCTTGTGAAGTGACTCCCCTGCAGGTGGGAAGCTGGGGGGGCTCGAACCGGCATCCTTAAGCCGGCCCTTGCTCTTGGAAACTTAACCCGCTGCGCTACCGCCCGACCCCTGACCAGAATATATTATCCTGCCTTTCTGTTAAATTTAGAACCCCTGGTGCAAGCAGAACTTGATGATCCAGCTTTATGGCGTGTGAGGAGGGCTGCCAATCCAGGGGTCGCACTGAAGAGCTTTCTGCAGTCAGCCTTTTGTCTCTTCTAAATTCACACATCTTGGCACATGGGCTGTCCAGTTTGTGGGCCTCTGTGTGCTTTACCACTGGCTCAGAACCCCCGGCACCTCCAGTGTGTAGTAACCCTTTGCTGGGACCAGCCAAACACAACAGAGTAACTGTCTCTGGAAAAATTAAAAAAAAAAAAAAAAAAAGACAACAAAGTGGAGGGCAAGAAAGACAACAAAGTGGAGGGCAAGAAGGTGGCTCATTGATAACAGCTCGCACCCTCTATGCATGAAGCTCTGGTTCAAAGCCCAGCACTGTCTACAGAAAGCGCCAAGGAAGAGAAAAATGAGTAGAAAAATATAAATGGCAGAGCAGTGCTCAGCTCTCTCCTTTTCACAGTAAGAAGAAAAAAAATGTAGGGGGGTCAGTTATGTGAAAAAAGAAAAAGTGGCAGAAATGAAAATAATTTATAAAATACGTTTAAACACACACACACACACACACACACACAACCTTCTTTAATTACCACATTACTAGTCTTCAACAGAAAGGATAACTCTTGGTGAAGATTAATAAGCAAAATTGTAACTTGGGAATTTTTTAGAAATTGAGAAAGAAGGGGATTGAACTCAGGACCTCATGCATGATAGCCCAATGCTTTATCCACTGCACCGCCTCCCAGACCACTTTTTCATTATCTTTTATTTATTTATTGGGTAAAAACAGCCATAAATTGAGAGGGAAGGGGATGAGGGAGAGAGGCACAGAGACACCTGCAGTCCTGCTTCACCACTTGCAAAGCTTTCCCCCTGCAGATGGGAACCAGGGGGCTTGAACTCTGGTCCTTGTGCATTGTAATATGTGCGCTTCACCAGGTGCACCACCATCTGGCCCCCTAATATTCAAAATTTAGGAAGTAAGGGCTAATGTGCTCTTGACTCCAGCACCTGCTCTCTGTTTGAACTAATGGCATGGTGGATTTTTTTTGTTTGTTTTTATTTATTTTTTATGTTTTTATTTATTTCCTTTTTGTTGCCCTAGTTTCCATTGTTGTTGTAGTTATTATTATTGTTGATGTCATCATTGTTGGATAGGACAGAGAGAAATGGAGAGAGGAGAGGAAGACAGAGGGGGAGAGAAAGACAGACACCTGCAGACCTGTTTCACCACCTGTGAAGCGACTTCCCTGCAGGTGGGGAGCCGGGGGCTCGAACCGGGACCCTTACACCAGTCCTTGTGCAGACATGGTGTTTTGCTTTGTTCTGTTCTTGGATACGAAGCTTTCACCTTTCCTATGCATCTGATCTGGGGTGCTAAGGAAGTCTGTTTAAATGTGGGGCAACATGGGATTTGGAAAGAAATGGGCTCAACGCAGCGGGTTAAGCGCATGTGGCGCAAAGCTTAAGGACCGGCAGAACAATCCCGGTTCGAGTCCCCGGCTCCCCACCTGCAGGGGAGTCGCTTCACAGGCGGTGAAGCAGGTCTGTAGGTGTCTGTCTTTCTCTCCCCCTCTCTGTCTTCCCCTCCTCCTCTCTCCATTTCTCTCTGTTCTATCTAACAATGATGACATAGATAACAACAATAACTACAGCAACAATAAAAAAACAAGGGCAATAAAAGAGAAAATAAATAAATTAATTAAACTTAAAAAAAAAGAAATGGGCTCAGTATTTCCCTCCACCTCTGCCCCAGGCTCCACATACGTGCCGTGCCCCCGGGGAAGGCGGACCATCTGCAAAGCCCAGCACATGTTATCATGAAAGCCGCCTCCCTGCTCTTTGGCCCTAAGCTGATTCTGAAGTCATATATTCCAGGGCCACGTGGGGGTGCTTTTCATGCTTGCTGCCGCTCCCCAGCCTCTGTTCCGTGTGCATGAATAATCAGAGATGAGGGGCTCCGTGTGTACTTAGGGGAGGCATGGCTCTCCCTCCCTGGGGAGGGTCCAAATGAGGACTCTCTCGGGCCAGTTTGAAAGGTTCCCCATTCAGCCTGCTTGTGTCCACTTGGCTTGCAGAGCCCCACACCCCTTAACATAAACAGTCCCTCCAGTGAGTTTTTTGTTTGTTTGTTTGTTTGTTTCCTACTTCAACAACACTTGGGAGACCCAAAAGTAGGTTAGAAGAAAACCCCAAGAATTCTGGGCATTTCCGGTATGGTGTGCAGGGCCAGGAACATCAAAGATTCTGTTTGCTCAAGTGTTTGAGTAAAAAGTGACTGAAGCCTTGGCCACGGGGGGCCCCCTCCTCCCTCTTGTGATCTTTGCTTTCATACTCGAGCCAGCTGAATGACCGTGGGGGACTTGCATGACCACGGGTCTGTGTGAGCCTCATACAGCATTTGCCTTGGAAAGTATTCTCGCACGCTAACTCGGTGGAATCCTTGGCTCAGTGAGGACGAGGGTGTGTGTGTGTGTGTGTGTGTGTGTGTGTGTGTGTGTGTGTGTGTGTGTGTGTGTGTGTGTGTTGTGGAGATGGTCATGGTTAATTTAATGCAACATGTATTCAGGATGTTTTCATAAAACATGACCTCACTGCTTCCAGCCTGCTGGCCCTCATAGTGGTGGACAATTGTGACCTAGTAGTTATAAAAATAACTCCTTTAATTTCCACTCCAAAGTGTAAATAAATGGTGGATGTAGATGCTTCTCACCTCCCCACAAGACACGAAAGGTCAGAGCTCTACATGTCTGCAGCCTCTCCGATGTCAGGACAACCCATGAGTTCAGGGAAAAGCAAAGTAACAGAGAACAAAATAGAGCACTGAACTTCGTGCCAGGTCAGTCAGTGGGCAGACCAAAGAGCTAAGGGAGTTTCTGCCTTTCTCTCTTTGCCAGCAGGGATTTCCCCCCCCATCCGAAACAACAGTTGCATTATGATCTCCAGGAAGACACATTCATTGTTGCAATAAATATCATGAAGTACCTGCTTGCCAAACATAAGCACCTCATGTCTTGGGTGTGTAAGACCCTTGAAGTCTCGTGGTGTGGGGATACATGGTAAACAAGTCGAGAGAACAAACCAGACCATTGAACGTGTTAAAAAGTGTCACAAAGAAGAGTAAGTGACATGATCCAATAGACTGACTGAGACAGTCACTTACATATGCTGAGTCCAGTAACACAGACAGACAGATTTAGAGAAATCCACTAATTGGATAAAAATAGCCGGGTACTACAAGAAGAGACTCCTTTGCTGGAAGGGTCAGGAGCTCTTAGAGAGTTCTGTTAGAGAGGGGCATTGTCCCAGATAAGTCATTCTTCCATGAGAGAGAAGTCTTGTGTTATCACCAAGAACCAACCTCCTCCCCTCTTCTCGCAGGGGGGAGTCCTGCCAAGCAGACCACGTGGGAAGGAGGGCACAGGGTCCCGGCTCTGGCTTACTGGCCTGGCAGAGTCCCCACCAATGTCACCAGCACGGCCTTGTTAAGGTATGTAACCCAGACTCCCTTGAGACATTGGGGTTCAGAGTAAGAAAAGTCCTGGAAGCTCAGCTTCTGCCTGGCCCAGGTGTGGCTGCTGGCTTCCAAACCTCTGATTGTAGCAGCTTGGAGCTTCCCAGAGGCAAGTTCTCATGCCTTGTAAATTAGCAGAGCACCGGCTCCACTGCAGCCCCCTGGAGCTGAGGTCCCCGTGAAGGGGTGAAGGTCGGTTGTGGGGAGTTGGCACCGGGTCATCATGTCTGCTGGAGAGAAGGATGCAGCATCCTCTCCCTTTGGGGTCTGAGGCAAGCCGACGGAAGACCTTTTATGTTTGGACCCTCCTTCTGAAAGCCTCTGGGAGTCCAGGCAGTTGTCCTGAATGGCTTTGTGAAACAGCATGCCACTGACAATCAGGAAAGGCAGCTAGTGGCAGGGGTGGGGGTGAGGGGAATAGCATAATGGTTATGCAGAGAGACTCTCAAGCCTGAGGCTCCAGGGTCCCAAGTTCAATACCCCGCACCACCATAAGCCAGAGCTGATCAGTGCTCTGGTGAAAAAAAAAAAAAAAAGAAAAGAAAAGAAAAGAAAGAAAGGAAGAAAGAAAAAGATAGGAAAGGAAAGGAGAGACAGAAAGGGAGTCTAGGTATCCACCTGCCCTGCATGGGAGGGAGAAGGGCCCCTACTCCCTCTAGCAGACAAGCAAGGAGAGAGGGAACCCTTAGGTGAAGACATTCGCCATTTTCTGGGATGCGTCTATAACAAGGTAGGTCTGGGCCCTTCCCTTACCAGAAGGGTGATCGATCGCACATGTGATATTTCACTATCACTCTGATCTCCTTTTAAGACAGACACACCGTCTTATAAATGCCATGGAGTCATGGAACCCTGGTTTACAATGGGAACATCTGGCTCTTCATCCTGTATCCAGTGACTAAGTCCCCTCCCACCCCCACCACAATGCTCGTTCATAGTCTCAGTAGTTTTGCTCTCATTATAAACTCATTGACTAGTTCCAAAGGTTCTTTTTTTTTCTGTTTTTTTTTATTGTTGTAGTTATTATTGTTGTTGTTGTTGGATAGAATAGAGAGAAATGGAGAGAGGAGGGGAAGACAGAGAGGGGGAGAGAAAGACAGACACCTGCAGACCTGCTTCACCGCCTGTGAAGCGACTCCCCTGCAGGTGGGGATCCGGGGGCTCAAACTGGGATCCTTTTGCCAGTCCTTGTGCTTTGTGCCACCTGTGCTTAACCCACTGCACTACCACCCGGCTCCCATTCCAAAGGTTCTTTACTATTAATCAAAATGCGTTCTGGCCTCGAAGACTCAGCCTGGTGAAGAACAAACTCACTGACTCCCTCCGGCACTCCTAGTCTGCAGGGAGAGAGAAAGAGGATACTCGGCGGGGTTGGGGTGGATGGAGAAGACAGATAGTTCTGATGACTAAAAAAGAGGGTGAGAGGCACCATGCCTGGCAGCCTCTGGCCCCCAGGAAGTCTGGTGAGGCCTAGCACAGTTGGGGATGGGTGGGTGGTGCCGGCCGGTGTGACGACAGCCCAGGCTGAAATCTTTGATGTCAGGCTGGCTGGGAAGACGGCCAGACAGGCTACTTTTTATAGAGTTGCCTTGGTACAGATCAGCCAAGTGTTCATGTCCTGGGCTGCACAAATAACTCAGCAAGTTACACCACCAAAAAAACAAAGCACACGGGTCTCCTTTGAAGCCTTCCTTTGCTTCTATAGTTACTCCAGCTCCCTCACAGAACCATGACATCTAGCGGATGGTCTTGGGCCTCCAAGGTAACAGTTCGCTTAGGGCCTACTTTGGTGACCAAAAGGAAGTGAGTCTTGGGACAAAGTAATGTTATCAGAGATGGAATTTTTTTAATGAAAAATTATTGTATTATCTTTACTTATATATTGGATAGAGGCAGCCAGAAATCGAGAGGGGAGGGAATGATAGGGAGAGAGACAGAGAGACACCTGCAGCCCTGCTTCACCACTTGTGAAGCTTTCCCCCTGCAGGTGGGGAGCAGGGGCTCGAACCTGGGTCCTTGCGCATTATAACAAGCGCTTTACTACCCGGCCCCAAGATGTGAATTTGTGCTTGTGCACCAGACTTATAGTTGAGATCAAACACAGCAGCACTGGAGAAAGCATTTGGAGAAAGAGCATTTGGAGAAAAAGAAGTAGGACTTACTGAAACTTGGCCTAGGTGGGAATTGGCGAGCAATATCTCTCAAATCCATTCTTCTAGGAAGACTAACGGGAATGTATCTTATAAAGCCAGAAAAAGAAGAGGGACTTCGTGAAGGAAGAGAGGCAAAGGGACATGATTTTGCATAATTTGATGTCTTGACATCAACTTCAGCCCAAATTAGGTTGTAAGCAGTTATTGTGGATGTTAGCCAACAAAGGCCTAATACATGGAATCATAAAGAAAGAGGACATTGGGAGTCAGGTGGTAGCGCGGCAGGTTAAGCGCATGTGACGCCAAGTGCAAGGACCAGCTTAAGGATACCGGTTCAAGCCCCCGGCTCCCCACCTGCAGGGGAGTCGCTTCACAGGCGGTGAAGCAGGTCTGCAGTTGTCTGTCTTTCCCTCCCCCTCTCTGTCTTCCCCTCCTCTCTCCATTTCTCTCTGTCCTATCCAACAATGACAACAATAATAACTACAACAATAAAACAACTAGGGCAACAAAAGGGAATAAATAAATAAATATTAAAAAAAGAAAGAAAGAAAAAGGAAGAAAGAAAGAAAGGAAGGAAGGAAGGAAGGAAGGAAGGAAGGAAGGAAGGAAGACAGAAAGAAAGAAAGAGGACATTAAAACTTCAGGGCAGGGGCCTGGAGGTGGCACACCCACTTAAGTGCTCATTATTGTGTGGGGACTTGGTTTTGATCCCATGCTCCCTGAATTAGGTGGGGCTCCTTCATGAACGACGAAGCAGGTCTGCAGGTCTCTCTCTCCCTCGATGTCTCCTTTCCCTCTCAATTTCTGTCTGTCCTATATAATAATAGGAAAAGGGAGGGGGTATTGTCACTGTGGGTGGTGGATTTGTAGTGCTGGCACTGAACCCCAGCAATAACCCTGGTGGTCAAAATAAAACAAAACTGCAGGGGCCAGGGTGGGTCAGTGGTGCACCCGATTAAGCACACAATTCCCATGATCAAGTACCCCAGTTCAAGCCCCAGGTCCTTACCTGCATGGTAAAGTTTTATGAGCAGTGAAGCAGGGCTGCCAGTGTCTCTCTTTCTTTCTCTTTTATCTCTCTCCTCCCTTCTCAATTTCTCTCTGTTATGTCAAATTTGTTAAAAAGGGAAGGGGAGATGGCCACCAGGTGAAAGTAAATAAAATAAAATAAAATAAAAAGTCAAATAAAATACCCTGGTGGCAAAAAAAACACACACACACACAAATAAAACAGGGAGCTAGACAGTGGTGCGCCCAGCTGAGCACACTTACCACCTTGGAAAGGACCCTGGCTCAACCCCCTCCTCCCCACCTGCAGGGGGGGATGCTTTACCAACAGTGAAACAGGTCTGTAGGTGTCTTTCTCCTTCTCTATCTACCCCTCTCCCCTTTCAATTTCTCTCTTTCCTATCAAATAACAAAATAGAAAGAAAAAAAAAAAGGAAAAGGAAAAGCTGACTGCCAGGAGCAGTGTGGGATTATGTGAGAGCATGGTAGAGCATGGTAGAGCATAGTAGAACTCCCCCATCCTTGAGACAGAGGTCTGAAAAGACACCCACCTGTCAGTCTCTCCCTTTCAGGGATAGAGCTTGGAGGGAACCACTTTTCTGACTCAGTTTTGCCTTGTCAGCCTCCCAGGCTTCACAGAGGCCTGTCACCTCTCACACTTAACTCATTCCCCTGCTGCAGACCAAATGGTGCCTGCTTGAAAGTTCACTTAAAGTTCACCATGTTCACTGTAAGTTCACTGTCTTTTGATCACATACAAAGTATATACTCCAACACTACCTTGCCTGTAACTTAACAGTGAGCCCCCCACACCTCACTTCCGGATTCTTTGATCACCATGACTTACATCAAACTCTGCCCTTCTCTGCTTTATCTCACTCTACTGGTTTAACCACCATGTTTTTCTTAATGCCTTTAGATAATTAACAACTCTTGCTTTATGGTAACTAACTGTTTTGACCTTTTTTCCACTTTTGTTCCACTTGCTATATAAGCTTGTCCTTCTCAGAATAAAATTGGAAGTTCATACCTGAATTTCTCCTGGCTGTTCTTTGCATCACGCGATCACTAGAATCAGTGACGGGAAAGCCAGCGGCTACTTCGGTTGTGAGGCCACCCACATGAGCACAGCAGAGCAGCAGGTTTAGAGTGCTTTCCTCCTGCAGGTCGGGACTGGGGCCTCAAACCTGGGTCCTTGTGCATTGTACCATGTGCGCTCAACCAGGTGAGCCCCTCTCTGTTTCCCCTTCCCTTCTTAATTTTTCTCTGTCTCTATCCGATAGCTAATTAAGTAGTTAATTATTTCATTGGCTTCCACTACAGTTGTTGATACAGGAGTGCAATTTCTCACTCCCCATGACAGGCGTCTGCAAAGCACTCTCACCCCCATCACGCACCAGGACCCCAACACCCTCTCCACCCTTTACCTTCCCCTCCTTCCCCAGAACCCTTTGCTTTGGTGCAGTACACCCCACCCCAATGACATGTCTTTCTTGCTCACTGTCTTGACTCCTCTGTGACACCAGCTTCTCCTAGGTGGGGGTAGGGGTGGAGGCACCACTTGGAGGAAGATCCTCAGCAAACAGCCCAGACCACCATGGCCTTTCCAGACTACACTGCTGTCCGTTGCACCTCCATGTTGGTGGCAGAAACTCTGGACCCTGGACAGGTTGCCGGGCTGTTCTGTCCTCTGTCAGTGCTCACTTCACACTTACTCCCTGGCTTTGCATGAAGTGGAGGTGCCAGCCCGGTCCTGAACCAGCATCTCCAGAGATAAGACATGAGCTTCATGCACCAGAGACACCTTGTACCAGCAAAGGAGGGCTCCTGCCTGGGGGTTGTGGGCAGAAGCCCAGAAAGCAGAAAGCAGCGGGCAGAGAAGAGGGACCACCAGGTAGGTCCCTTCTGCCACCTCTCTGGAGGGCAACGTGCCTTTCCTAGGCCACAAGACCAGAAAGTCAATTGTGACCCCAGTGGCATCCCCGCCCAGGGGAACCCACACACACACACACACACACACACACACACACACACGCACGCACACACACCACCCCGTGTTGACCTCTTTCCTGGCAAGTAAGCTTCACACGGGCCCTGCCCTCCAGTCTCCAAGTTCCACCAGCCTCAGTTGACCTGACCCTCAGGTAAGCGTCTCTGTGGCAAAGGCCTCCTGCCTACAGTTTCTTCTCACTGCTCATCTTCTGATGTGAGCGGAGCAGGCTGGAGGGAGGTGTCCCTGTTCATCTTGAGTGACACTGCACCACACAGCGGAGAAAAATTGCTGTAGGGGCCGGGGAGCTGGCTGCGTGGTAGAGTGCATGCCTTTCATGCATAGCCCTGCCGCTGCATAAAGCCAAGAAAGAGATGGGGGCCAGGTGGTAGCATAGTGGGTTAAGCGCACATGGCGTGAAGCACAAGGATGAAGGATCCCAGTTCAAGCCCCCTGGCTCCCCACCTGCAAGGGGGTCGCTTCACAGGTGGTGAAGCAGGTCTGCAGGTGTCTTTCTCCCTCCCCACCGTCTTCCCCTCCTCTCTCGATTTCTCTCTGTCCTATCCAACAACAATGACAGCAATAATAATAACAACAAGGGCAACAAAATGGAAAAAAAGGCCTCTTAAGAGCTGTGGATTTGTCGTGCAAGCACTGAGCCCCAGCAATAACCCTGGAGGAGAAAAAAGGAGAAGGAGAAGGAGGAAGAGGAGGAGAAGGAGAAGAAGAAGAAGACCAAGAAAGAGAAGCAAATGGGATGTCAGAAATGGAGTTGTGCTGTGTTTTCTCTCTCTACATAAAAAAAAAAAGCATGAAAAAAGGAAAATGACATGAGCAGAGCCATCAAGATGTCAAGGATGACTGGCTGCCTGCCTTTGGCTATCTGCTTATTGTTCTCTCTCATATCCCTGTCCAGTCAACTCCTTTCTCCTCTCCTTTTTTGTTTTCCTCCAGGGTTATTGCTGGGGCTCAGTGACTGCTCCTGGAAAGTTTTTTTTTTTTTTTTTTTTTTTTTTTTTACTTGGATAGGACAGAGAGAAACTGAGAGTAGAGGGGAGATATAGAAGGAGAGAGAGAGGGGCCAGGTGGCAGTGCACCTAGTTAAGTGCACACATTATAGTGTGGAAGGACCTGGGTTCAAGCCCCTGGTCCCCCTGTAGGGAGAAAGCTTCCCAAGTGGTGAAATGGCTTCAGGTATTTGTCTCTTCCCCTCTTTATCTCTCCCTCTCCTCTAAAATGTCTTTGTCTCTAATAAAATAAACAACATCTTTAAAAGAGAGAGTGTGAGTGAAAGACACGGGCACCAAATCTTCTTTCAGTGTTGCGGGCGCTGGGCTTGAACTTGTGTCACTGTGCACATGGCAAGCAATGCATCCGAGTGAGCTGTTCCACAGGCCATCCAGTGGGTCTCGATCACAGCTTGGCCAGGGAAGCAGCCTGCAGAGAACTGGAACTGACTTTGCCTTGCTCTCCTGCAGCATGCTGGACATCTTCCCCACCGTGGTGACCCTGGCAGGGGCCAGTCTACCCCAGGCCCGGCGCTTCGACGGTCTGGATGTGTCCGAGGTGCTCTTCGGCAGGTCTCAGATGGGACACAGGGTAAGTGGAAGGGGGTGTGGGCCTGCCATCTCTCATCCAGGCCCCAGCCCCACTCATGCAACCAGAAACAAGTGGCCATTGCCGAACTACTAGGCAAGATCCTGAGGGGTGATTCCTTTGAGTGGAACCTGTCTTCCCACGCTCTCCCTCCTCTCTCTTTTTTTTTTTAAGTTTATTTATTTATTCCCTTTTTGTTACCCTTAGTTTTTTATTGTTGTATTTATTATTGTTGTTACTGATGTTGTCGTTGTTAGGTAGGACAGAGAGGAGGGGAAGACAGAGAGGGGGAGAGAAAGACAGACACCTGCAGACCTGCTTCACTGCCTGTGAAGCGACTTCCCTGCAGGTGGGGAGCCGGGGGCTCGAACTGGGATCCTTCCGGGTCCTTGCGCTTTGCGCCACGTGTGCTTAATCCTCTGCGATACCCCTTGGCTCCCCCCTCCTCTCTTTCCACAGTCAATCCAGTTTGCCCATGCAGATGTCAGTCCTTACAATTCGACTCAGGGTGCTTGTACTTGGTGGCGCTTGTTCTGTATAATATGTGATTTTTTTTTTTTTTTTTTGCCTCCAGGGTTATTGCTGAGGCTTGGTGCCTGCACTACGAATCCACTGCTCCTGGAGGCTATTTTTTCCCTTTTGTTGCCCTTGTTCTTTATCTTTGTTGTTGTTATTGGCTAGGACAGAGAAAAATTAAGAGAGGAGGGAAGACAGACAGACACCTGTAGACCTGCTTCACCGCCTGTGAAGCGACTCCCCTGCAGGTGGGGAGCCGGGGGGCTCAAACCTGGATCCTTCCGCGGGTCCTTGCGCTTTGCGCCACGTGTACTTAACCCGCGGTGCTACCGCCCGGCCCCCGGCAACATGTGACTTCATTCTCACAATCACTACAATCCACTACACAGTGGAGGCTGCTGGTCCTTTTGTGCTGGATGAGACTCTCTCTGTGACTTGTGTCTGGTGGAGCTTTGGCCTGGGTTGGGCTGATTCTTTTTGTGTCCCTGCAGGACTCCTTGTGTAACTTCACAGCCCCTACCCGGACTTGGGCTTGTGCTTCTCATCATCCCAGAATCTCAACAGCAAAGCCTTCTGTGGTAGCGACAGCTGGGAAATATTAGGGATGATGGCCTTTCCCTGTCATTTCCATGTGCTTTCCTCTTGTCAGAAGAAAGAGGAAGTGGGAGGAGGGAAGGAAACAGGGGTGAGGGGAACCTCCCTAAGAAAGACTGTGACAGGCTGTTAGGGACCCACGCATTTCAGAGGGTCTATTTGTGTCTTAGCTGAGTCCCACAGCAGTGACTCATGGGCTCCACAAAAGGGATGGTGGCATCGCCCAAGCTGCCCTTCCTCCTTTGACCCACCCCAGCCAGTCAGGACACTGGCCATCAGTGCTTCTGCACACGTGCCTGTGACTGCTAAGAGGTGCCAGGTGAAACTCAGAGCACCCTCTGGCCAAGCACCGCTTCTCCTGGAATACCTGCCCCCAGAGACATCCCCAGTTCTAGTCCTCTTCCCAAGCAGTGGGGCAGGAAGACAGTTTCCGCCTTTGGACTGGAAGTTAGCAGCATGTGACCCACCCTGGGGGGCCATGGAAGACGTCAGTGGAGAGGCGCTCCTGAGTGTTTACTAGCTGCAAATAGAATCACTGGGGTCACCAGGAAGTGCTTCAAGGACTGTGGTCTCCCTGACGTGGAAGCCAGCTTCTTTGCGTGCTCACTTCCGTTTCTCCATCTAGAGTCACAGACATTCTGCATACTCACAGGGGCCTCATCCTGGGGTTCTGTTAGTTATGGGCTAAGTGCTCGATGGGGTAGGGCCTGGGAATGAGTTAGGACAACCAGGCACAGGCCACAACACCATTTGGGGTTTCCTGGTGTGTGTGTGTGTGTGTGTGTGTGTGTGTGTGTATGTGTGCGCACGTGTGTGCACTCGGCAGAGCTGACTTGCTCCTTAACCACACCCCATGGCCCTGGAGGAAACAGCCCTGGCTCACTGCTTGCCGGAAGTCTAAGTGGCTGATGGTATCTTCTAGACTGCCGGCACCTGTGGCCACACCCAGCCTCCTAGAGCCAGAGAGTCCTGTAATGAGAAATGCAAAGAGCAGCAAGATAAGATTATTTGGAGTTTCCAGACAACTAGGTGATGGTTGGTCTCGTTGCTGAGAGGAGGCCAGGAGAAGGTGAAAATACAGGTGATCCTTAAATAGATGTTTCATCACAAGTATACACCTGTTTTTGTTTTGGGCACCTGGAACATTTTGCAATTGCACAATTCCACGGCTTTGAGCAGTTCCTAGCCTCCCTACCCTCTGCTTTCAGCATCAGTTAGTGAGAGACACAGAGAGCTGGAAACTGAGGAGGAGAGAGAGGAGAGAAACCAGTCTTCACGAAGCTTCTGCTGTGCATGGTGTTCCCACGTGGCCCGGGGGGCTTGAGTCCAAGTCCTTGTGCTTGGTGAAGTGTTCATTCTACCAGGAAAATTATCTCCCAGCCCCATACATAGATTATTTGTTTATTATTTTCATTCGATACGACAGAGGGAAATTGAGAGGGGATGGGGAGCTGGAGAGGGAAAGACAGACACCTGCAGACCTGCTTCACTGCTTGGGAAGTGCCTCTCCTGCAGGTGAGGAGCCGGGTCTCGAATCCAGGTCCTTGTGTGTGTCCTTGCCCTTTGTACTGTGTGCACTTAACCCGGTGCACCACGGCCTGCCCCCCACCATAACTTTTTTAATAAGCATATTTGTTATGGACTCAAATATAACCTGAGCCTACAAAGACCTGACCCGGGCTGGTTTAGAAGCCCATTCCAGGGGCCCGGAAGGTAGTTCACCAGCTAGGACATGAGCCTTACCAAGTACAAGACTGGGCTCAGACGACTGGGCCAGGCCACACCCGATTAAGGGCACAGAGTACTAAGTGTAAGGATCCACACAAGGACCGGGGTTCAAACCCTCGCTCCTTACCTGCAGGGGGGACGCTTCCACAAACAGCGTCTTGAAGCAGGTCTGCAGGTATCTATCTTTCTCTCTCCCTCTCTATCTACCTCTCCTCTCTCAATTTCTCTCTGTCCTATACAATAAAAGGGGAAAAGATGGACACCAGGAGCAGTGGATTCGTAGTGTCCCAACCAAGCCACAGCGATAACCCTGGAGGCAAGGGGAAAAAAAGTCTGGGTCAAGTCTCTGTGCCACAAAGCTGGGGGTGGGGTGGGACAGGGATGGGACAGAGGACCAGGGGTGGCTTCAGTGTCTCTCTTGCTTCCTCTGAAATAAAAAGAATGAAAAGGTAGAAATCTCACAGGTGCGAGGCTCTAGCACTGAGAGAGAGAGGGAGAGGAGGGAGAGAGAGAGAGAGAGAGAGAGAGAGATGGGGGTCGGGGGAGGGACAGGAGAAGAGGAAGCCATTTAGTTTCAGGGAACTCAAAGTCACTCTTTAAAATGCTCCACTCAACACAGTATGCAAATGAGCCCCAACAGTTGAGCATTTCCCTGTCCTGCAAATCAATTAACAGAACCCAATCAACCCAGAGTTTTGTATCTGATGGGAGCTCCCGTGTACAGGCCCCTGCCATGTTGGGACCCCACAGCCCTCGGCTGCAGGGGGGCCCTTTTCCTGCCTCTGCTGAGCCCTGTGCTCCTGACCTTCAGCCACTGAGAGCAAACAGAGGATGGAAGGAAGCTTGAAGGCTGTGCATCTCCACTGACCAAGTCCTGTCCCAGCCCCAGGCGAGGTCATCTGGAGCAAGGCCAGAGATGGTTCCCAAGGAGAAGGGTAGCCCAGCTTCAGCCCACCCTGACGTCCAGACCTTGAGGCAACAAGAGGGGTTGTAGTTTCTCTAAGAGGCCATCACATCACTTTTCTTAGGGAGGCCCCTAGTGGTGAGGGAGCATCCTGAGTGCCTGGGGAAGCTCTGGCCGCATGCAGAGAGAGAAGGGAGCTGGGTACCCCCATCCAGTGGGCGGGGGAGAGGCCTCCTGCTATGGGGTACATCTGCTTCTAGGGTCTTGTGGGAGGAGCCCCTGGGCTGCTCTGCTTCTGAGAAAACCGGGAAAACTGGGAAGAAGAGCAGTTAAGGAGGAGTGGCGGTGTTTACAGAAGGTTAAGTTGTCTGGGAAGCTTGGATCACCTGTTCTGAGAGAAAAGCTGTAATTCATGTGTAAATTGGCCACCCTCCTGCCTCTGTGGCTGTAAACAAGAGCATCTATAATTACTTGCACTTATTTATTTTTTAAACATTCCACTTATTTATGGGTAGAGACAGAAATGGAAAGGGAAGGGGGGAACAGAGATAGAGAGACACACCTGCAGACCTGCTTCAGTGCTCTGGAAGGTTTCCCCCTGCAGGTGGGGACTGGGTGCTTGAACCTGGGTCCTTGTATATTGTAACCTGAGTCCTTGTGCATCGTACATGTGCACTTAATCTGGGGGACCACTGTCCAGCGTCCCCTCTCATTTGTGTTTCTTTTTTTTCTTCAGATTTTATTTATTTATTAATGAGAAACACAGGAGGAGAGAGAGAGAGAGAGAGCCAGACATCACTCTGGTACATGTGCTGCTGGGGATTGAACTCAGGACCTCAAGCTTGAGAGTCCGATGCTTTATCTACTGCACCACCTCCCGGACTACTCATTTGTGTTTCTGAGAGCAACCAATACTGCCCACCTGCCACACACACACAAACACACACACACACACACACACACACACACACACACACACACACTTCCTGCCCCAGTTTTGCTTCTCAGACTCTGGGAACTGCTTCTGGCAGTTTCTAGAAAACGTTCTGGCAAATACCCCACCTTATGGACCTGCTGTTCTGGGATTTCAACCTGTGGTGCTGATCTGAACCAAGAACAGTCAGTCGCCTCCCACCTTCTGGGTGTCTTGGGATATCACAGATCCATTGATAACAGGGTTTCCAACCTCCCATTTCCTGCCTCTCCAGAAGGAAACCAAGCAGCCTCCTGCAGCGAGGGGTCTTGGCATCCTGTGGGACTGGAAGAAGTGAGGGTGTTTGAGTTCCGACGTCTTTTCCTGTTTGGAAAAGCCTGTTGTCATCACACTGGTAGGGGCGCTGTCATGAGAGCAGGGGAGCAGCAGGTGTGGAAGAAAGCTCACCCTCCAGGCATCCTCTCGAGCTGGGAGCTTTGGGGGGGGGGGCAGGCCACTATTTACTGCGCCAACAGATGTTTCTCATTTTTTTTTTTTTTTACCCCATGGAAACTTTGAATCACGTAAACGCCTTTCCAGCGATATAGATCGGTCATGATTCATCTCACCTCCTTTTCAGGCTTCCAGTCCAGACCTACCAACCCATCAAAGACGCTGACCATTTATTTTCTGCCCAGCCCTTCCCTTGGGAACCCTGAATGAGGTGTTTCTGTTTCCACAGGGCAAGTCTTTCATGACCTGGTGAGGAAGAATCTTCTCACTCTGAGAAGGGGAGGGTGACGTCAAAGAGGAGAATGCCTGCATTCAGAGGAGGCTTCTCCCGCCCTAGAGATGACCTTTCCTGTCAAGGAGGCTTCCCCACTGGGGTTTCAGCACCTGACAAGCAGCCCAAGAGAGATGCCCTGGAGCTCTGTCCCCAGAGGACAGGCTGTGTGATGTGGCCCTGGGAGAGTGGGGAGGGGGGTCCTGGGATGGCTGATAAGCTCTGGGTATTCGATTAAAAGGAACATTTAATGTGCAAAAGGAACAGTTAATGTGCTGAAACTGAAATTGGGAAAGAAGACAGTAAGCAGGATTCACATATATATAGATACAAATTATCTTTATTTGTTAGGTAGAGACAACCAGAAATCAAGAGGGAAGGGGAAGACAGGGACACAGAGGGACACCTGCAGCCCTGCTTCACCACTTGCAAAGCTTTCCCCCCCACAGGTGGGGACTGGAGGCTTGAACCTGGGTCCCTGTGCATTGTTCCATGTGCGCTCAACCAGATGCGCCACCACCCTGCCCTGAGAAAAGAGCATCCTCCCCACCCCTTTCATCCAGAAGCCTATGTGGCAGCTTTCTGCAGCCCCAGGCAGCAGGCCCACTGGGGGAACTTGATGGCGGAGGACAGGGAAGCCTGTATCTCTTCCCATTTCTGTTTCATCTTGTACCATCAGACTTCTTGGCATTAGCAGCAGCTGGGACTGGATTGTCTAGTGGCTGCAACTTCTTAAAGGTTATTTGCTTCTTCTGCAGAGCAGACACACAGATTTATCAGTGAGCCTAGAACCGGTCACAAGAAAGCAGTACATCAACAAGCCAGGCGGGGATGGGGGGGGGGTGAGGAAGAGAGGGCCCTCAAAGGCCAAATGACTCAGTTCTGCCTAGTCATGAAGTGGGCACTAAAAATCAGAAGAGTAGGACTGGGAAGACAACATAATGGTTATAGAAATGACTTACATGCCTGAAACTTCCAGGTCCCAAGTTCAATCCCTAGCACCACCACAATAAGCCAGGGCTGAGTAGTGTTCTGGTAAAAAATAATAATAATGATGATGATAATTTAATTAATTAAACAAATAAATAAATCACAAGAACAGGCTTACTCATTCACATGAGTCATGGAGAAGACGTCATGCTGAAGAATGCCTTTTCCATGATAGCCAAGGAACTCGGGTCTGAGGGATTCTGTGCTAGAATTCCTAGTGACATGAAAGAGGCCTGTCTGGGGTCAGGTGGTGGTGGCACCGTCTGTTGTACACGCATCACTATACGCAAGGACCCAGGTTCAAGCCCCTGGTTCCCGCCCATGGGGGGGAGGCTTCTCAAGTGTCTCAAGTGGTGAAGTAGTGCTGAATGACATAAAGACATATTTAAGGTGGGCTGGGGAGATAGCATAGTGGTTATGCAAACAACTTTCATGCCTGAGGTTCCTGTAGTTCCAGGTTCAATCCCCAGCACCACCTTGAGCCAGAGTTGGGCAATTCTGTAGTCTGTCTGTCTGTCTGTCTCTGTCTCTCTGTATCATTCTCTTTGTATTTCTCTCATTAAAAATAAAATATATTAAAAATGAGAAAAAGAGGGGGGTTGAGCGGTAGCGCAGCGGGTTAAACACACATGGTGCAAAACACAAGGACCCGCGTAAGGATCCCGGTTCGAGCCCCTGGCTCCCCACCTGCAGGGAAGTCGCTTCACAAGCGGTGAAATAGTCTTCAGGTATTTATCTTTCTCTTCCCCTCTCTGTCTTCCCCTCCTCTCTCGATTTCTCTGTCCTAACAGCGATGACATCAACAACAATAATAATAACTATACCAAAGATAAAACAACAAGGGCAACAAAAGGGAAAAAAAGTGGCCTCCGGGAGCAGTGGATTCCTGGTGTAGGCACCGAGTCCAGCAATAACCCTGGAGGCAAAAAAAAAAAAAGAGAGAGAGAAAGGAAACAAAAATGTCACACATGTACCAACTACTGTATTTTACTGTCGGCTGTAAACCATTAATTCCCCCAATAAAAGAAAGAAAGAACAGAAAGGGGAAACATAAAGTAAGCACCTGGACTGGTTTAATGTATTTCAGCAAAGCAAAGGACTCTGGGGGTGCTTTTCGGTCCTTTTTACATGGTGATGGATCTAAAATAGAGGCGAGAGTGTCCTGGTGAGAAGAGAAATGTCACCTACATGCCAGCAACTCTACGGTAAATCATGAACCTCCCCCCAAAAATAAATAAATAAAGGGGAAAATTTAAAAACATAATAAAATAAAAGGAGGATGATAGTCTGTAGGGAGCACTGTAATATTAAGAGTTTTATGAGGATTATGAGTGAGGCTCATAATTCTCTTTCTTAGACGCTGTTCCACCCCAATAGCGGAGCGGCTGGAGTGTACGGAGCCCTTCAGACCTTGCGTCTGGAGCATTACAAGGCCTTCTACATCACTGGTGAGTGAGCTGGGGGGCACCAGCTCTGCTTCTGTGCCACCCCAAGACCCCAAACAGCAGAGCTCAGCACCCTAGGACTGCCCACAGGCCCTCCATACCCACACGTGCACACACATGACCTTTCTGCAGTTTGCCCAGACAGAATGGCTTGTGTTAGGTTTCCTAAGTGCCAGTTCAAATATTCAACAGGGAGTCGGGCAGTAGTGCAACGGGTTAAGCACACATGGCGTGCAGTGCAAAGACGGGCATAAGGATCCTGGTTCGAGCCCCCGGCTCCCCACCTGCAGGGGAGTCACTTCACAAGCGGTGAAGCAGGTCTGCAGGTGTCTCTCTTTCTCTCCCCCTCTGTCTTCCCCTCCTCTCTCCATTTCTCTCTGTCCTATCCAACAACAACGACATCAATAACAACAACAATAATAACCACAACAACGATGAAACAACAAGGGCAATAAAAGGAAAAAAGTAGCCTCCAGGAGCAGTGGGTTCATGGTGCAAGCACCAAACTCCAACAATAACTCTGGAGGATATATATATATATTCAATAGTAGCTTAATGATGTGTTTTACAGGGCAAAAGGTTGTCAGAAAATAGACTTTATAGAGTTAGAAAACAAACAGGGAGTCGGGCGGCAGCGCTGCGGGTTAAGCACAGGTGGTGCAAAGCATAAGGACTGGTGTAAGGATCCTGGTTCGAGCCCCCGGCTCCCCACCTGCAGGGGAGTCGCTTCACAGGCGGTGAAGCAGGTCTGCAGGTGTCTGTCTTTCTCTCCCCCCTCTGTCTTCCCCTTCTCTCTCCATTTCTCTCTGTCATATCCAACAACGACGTTATCAACAACAGCAACAATAATAACTACAACAATAAAACAAGGGTAACAAAAGGGAATAAATAATAAATACTAACAAAAAAAACTTAAAAAAAAAAAAAGAAAAAAAACGGACAGGCTTGTCTCTCTGCTTCCAGACTCACTGTGAATGACTTTATGTCCGTGTTAGAAGCCCAGTCGCGGGTCAGGCTAATTCCAGCCTCTTCCTGTGGTTGCTTGCTTGCTGCCAACCGAAATCAGACTCCTCTTACCTCTGGTCTTGGTTCTCTGAGGAAGCAACTCTCACCTGTGGCCTCAGTGTTAGGACTTGCCAGGCCGCTTCATTCATCCGTCTTCTGCTCATCTTCCCAACTGGGTATCTCGTGGAGGACGCTGACACTTTTTATTTTTTTAAGTATATTTATTTATTTATTATTGGATAGAGACAGAGAGCAACTGAGAGAAGAGGAGGAATAGAGATAGGGAAAAAGACAGAGAGACATCTATAACCCTGCTTCACCACTTGTGAAGTTTTCCCCCTGCAGGGGGCTTGAACCTGGCTCCTTGCGCATTGTAATGTGTGTGTTCAGCCAGGTGCACCACCACCTGACCCGAAGGACGCTGATACTTATCTCATTCTGCTTCACATGCCAGTCATGAAGACACCATGCTTTAGGCAACTCTGTAAGCTCTTCAATCATGGCTGTCCTGAAATGTTTTGCCTTGTGTCTTGCACTTAATAGGAAGCCTACTATTTTGCCTTTAATGAATGAAAAATAAAAAAAATAAACGAAAACAAAGTCAGGAACCTCATGTGCAGTCCAGTGAAGTCAGCTATTTAAAGTTAGAACTTTTTAGAGAATGATATCATAAAAACACAAGTTAGGGGCTGGGCGGTGGTTGATTGCACATGATATAATGTGCAAGGATCCAGGTTCGAGCCCCCAGTTCCCACCTGCAAGGGGAAAGCTTTGTGAGTGGTGAAGAAGGGCTGCAGGTGTCTCTCTGTCTCTCTCTCTCTCTCCCTGTCATCCACTTACCTCTCAATTTCTGGCTGTCTTTATCCAATAAATAAATATACATTTTAAAAAATGTTAGAGGAAAATGGGGTCCAGAGGCAAGTTCCTCTGAGTCCGTAACTTCAAAGATGAAAAATGCTACCAGACGTTTGGATTCCCCAAAACCTAAAGGACAATCAGTCAGACATTTTTTTCTGATTTTGGATGGAAAATTTCTTGATTCTCATTTTACATTATCAAAGAGGCATAACTTCTTCGGACCAACTACGTTTCAGAAGGCAGAAGAACCCTGTCTGAAAAATGCTTGGCACCTTCATAATATTGCCTTATAATTCTTGTATTTTATTTCATTTCTGTAACGTCCACTCCCTCTTTCATTCCTAGTGGTCGTCTTGAGCTGAGGCATGGCTTCACCCCTCAAAAAGTTCCCTACCCCCTGGAGGCTTGAACCTGGGTCCTTGTGCATTGTTCCATATGTGCTCCCCAGGAACTGACAGGGTATTTATTCACTGTCACCTCTCTCTAGGGGGAGCGAAAGCCTGTGATGGGAGCGTGGGGCCAGAGCAACAACAGGAGCTCCCCCTGATTTTCAACGTGGAAGAGGACGTAGCGGAATCAGTGCCTCTAGCGCGAGGCAGCGCCGAATACCAAAGCGTCCTGCCCAGGGTCAGAGAGGCCCTCGCGGGAGTCCTTCAGGACATTGCTGCCGACAACGTCTCCAGAGCGGATTACACTCGGGATCCTTCAGTGGCTCCCTGCTGCAACCATCAGCGATCCACCTGTCGCTGCCAGGCCATGAAGCAGACCCTTTCTTCCACAGGCAGAGATAGCAGGATATGAGTTCGGGCCAGTTCACATCCCAGCTGCAGCTGTAAACTCCTGGCAGGTGTGGGGAGCTGATTCTGGGGCAGTGAGCCCTGTCAGTGGAAGCACCTGGTTTTGGAGTCCGGAGCAAAGCCTAGCTTTTGCATTTGTGTTGTTTATTTCTTGTGCCGTCAGGGTTATTAGTGGGTGCCAGCACTTTTTCTTCTAGCGTTTGCCCTTCTTCCGTAGCCAGTCAACAGCGTCAGGTTGAGCCTGATGTAAAGTTTCGAGACCTCCTTTGAATCTGGAGAGGTGGCAGTCGTTGACTATGTGGGTCATAGTCTGTCTGGAGCCGCAGGGGCAGTTCGGGTCGTCTCTGGCTCCCCAGCGATGGAACATAGCGGCGCACCGGCCATGGCCTGTTCGATAGCGATTGAGGAGGGCCCAATCATGACGTGCTAGGTCAAAGCCGGGTTGACGCTCGCAGGGGTCTGTGATGAGGTGTTTGTTCTTGACCTCAGCTGACTGCCAGCTCTGTTTCCAAGAGTCTGGAACAGAGAAGTTCAGTGTAGGCATAGGGGACCAGATTGGGTGACGAGACGTCAAGCGTTGGACAGGGTGGGCGAAGATCTCCGCGTATATTGGCAGGTCCGGTCGAGCGTAGACGTGGGAAATGAACTTAGATGATGCCGCATCCCGACGAATATCTGGCGGGGCGATGTTGCTAAGAACTGGCAGCCATGGAACCGGGGTGGAACGGATGGTTCCAGAAATGATCCTCATGGAGGAATATAATTTGGAATCGACCAAGTGGACATGGGGGCTACGGAACCATCCTGGGGCACAGTATTCTGCAGTGGAATAGCATAATGCCAGAGAGGATGATCGTAGTGTGGAAGCGCTCGCGCCCCATGAGGAGCTGGCCAGTCTTGCAATGATGTGATTCCTCGCGCCCACCTTTGCTGCAGTTTTTATGAGATGCTCGTGAAATGACAGAGTGCGATCGAGAGTAACGCCAAGATAGACTGGCTGGGCTTCATGCCGGATTCTCGTATCGCCAAGCTGCACATTAAGCTCACGCGAGGCCGAGGCATGGTGTAGATGGAAAACAGATGATACCGTTTTTGCAGTGCTGGGGATTAGTCGCCATTTTTTACAGTAATCAGATATCAGAGACATGTCTTTCGTGAGTGTCTCCTCCAGGTGCCAGCACTATGAATCCACTTCTCCTGGTGGCCATTTCTTCCTTTTCTTTCTATTTCTCTTTGATAGGACTTGAAGGTACGTCTGCGTCTCAACCACCCTACTCAGCTGTTTGGAAATGAAGTCAAGGGGCCAGGCGGTGGTGCACCTGACTGAGTGTGTGTGTTACAACTCGAGCCCTCCGGCCCCTACCTGCAGGGGGAAAGCTTTGTGAGTGGTGAAGCAGGGCTGCAGGTGTCTCTGTGTTTCTCCCTCTCTATAACTCCCATCCTTCTCAACTTCTGGCTGTCTCTAGCCAATAAATAAATAAAGATAATTAAAAAAAAAAGAGAGAGAGAGAGGGAGCCAGGCGGTAGCGCAGCAGGTTAAATGTCAAGTCTCCGAGCGGAACTTACAAAGAAGTTCGTGACCCTGTGAGTCTCCCCTTGAACAAACCCTCCCCGAGCCACGTTTTTTCCCCCTGCATGATTCCACCACTCCTGGTGAGTTCTGCTAATTTATTTACTTCTCCACCACTGGTGAAGCTCCATCTTTGTGTGGTGCCATCACCTTGGTGAAGTATGTGCAAACTGGCAGGGCTACTTCCACCCTGCCCCGCCTTAAAGGTGATGACTGTACTTTAGAGATTTTAGGAGTCCTACTCCCTTCAGACAAGAGGAGGGCCGAGTGGGGATTGTATTATTATGTGGAAAACTGGGAAATGCTGTGCATGGGCAAACTATTGTATTTTACTGTCAACTGTAAATCATTAATCCTCCCATAAAGACATTAAATAAACACACAAAACCAACAACTGTAAAACTTCATAAACTGCATTTACCATGATTTTATTATTAGTGTCCAACATGGAACTCAAAGGTCATAAGAAATCATTTATTCCAATCACTGCAAAAATACCTTGCTTGGCTAAAAGAGTCTCTATATTGTATGTAATATACAAGAAATACAATTCAAAGAAGTCTCCTTATATGGACTTTTTTTTTTTTTTTTACACAGCATACATTGAAAAAGGATGCCCCCCTTTCTTTTTTTTTTTTAATAAAAAAATCCGATTACAGACCAATATGGTTAGTTAGCATGGACGCTATGGTCATAACATATCTTAAAACAGTGGGCCGTGTAACTCAAGTGTCTCTCACGTGCCCCGGTGGCCAGGGCTGGGGGAAGCTGGTGATGGTGTCCTATGGCGTATGTGGCCAGCGCCAGGGACTCCTGTCCCCGTCCTGCTCACACAACCAGACGCCATTCTTCTACCTTCCTGGGTTTCTCCATAACCACCCGACAGGGATGTCCTGATTTCTGAGGCGTGCTTCTCATCAGGACTGCTTCGCTTTGCCCTTCTGACTTCCACGGCACAAGATTATCTACCGGAATCAAAACAGAAGGGCCTTACTCTTTCTAGAGGGAGCTTGGTAGGCAGCTGTTTTAGCGACAAATCTGGTCCGCTGAGGGGCCGCCAGGGGGAGCGAGGTTGGGCCCAGAGCCTTTCCTTCTCTCCACAGATGACATGTCCCTCAGTCTCAGCCATAGGAAGTTCACCTGTCTCATTTAGGTAAAGACCAGATGGCAGTTTCAGAAAATACTGACAATGTATTTACAAAATATGTGTACAGTTTACATGTATAGTTTCAGAAAGGCTCATTTGACTTGTAAACACGGACTGCTAAATCACTACTAAGAATTCAGTAATATACCCTTGGTCCTGATTCCCTTCTTAATCACAGGAGAAAAACTAGTGTCAGAAAATAAACAGACTTTTGGGGCTGGGCGGTAGCGCAGCGGGTTAAGTGCACATGGTGTGAAGTGCAAGGACCAGCGTAAGGATCCTGGTTTGAGCCCCCGGCTCCCCGCCTGCAGGGAGGTCACTTCACAAGCGGTGAAGCAGGTCTGCAGGTGTCTGTCTTTCGCTCCTCCTCTCTGTCTTCCCCTCCTCCATTTCTGTCCTATCTGATGACAGCAGTAACAATAATAACAGCAATGATAAACAACAAGGGCGACAAAAGAGAAAAAAAAAAAAAGCCTCCAGGAGCAGTGGATTCGAGTGCAGGCACCAAGCCCCAGCAATAACCCTGGAGGCAAAAAAAGCAAAGAAAAAAAGAAAAAACACAGAAACAGACGTGTAAGCTGACTGGCACCAAAACAAAAGCTGCTGCTTCCCAGAGAGTTTATTTCTAAGGTACCACAAGTGATCAGTTCTCTTTCCTTTTCTTTCTTTTTTAAATAATTTAAAAAATATATTTATTCCCTTTTGTTGTTTTAGTGTTGTAATTATTGTTATTGATGTCGTTGTTGTTGGACAGGACAGAGAGAAATGGAGAGAGGAGGGGAAGACAGAGAGGGGGAGAGAAAGACAGATACCTGCAGACCTGCTCCACCGCCTGTGAAGCGACTCCCCTGCAGGTGGGGAGCCGGGGGCTCGAACCAGGATCCTTATGCCGGTCCTTGCGCTTTGTGCCACGTGCGCTTAAACGTTGCACTAGTGCCCAACTTCCATCTTTCTTAAATAATTTTTTTAATTTTAATTATTTCTTTCTGAACAGAAAGAAGCTGAGAGGGGAGGATATATATATATATGGAGAGATAGAGAGAGATGGGTAGACAGACACCTGCAGCCCTGCTTCACCACTCGTGAAGCTTTCCCCTTCCAGGTGGGAACCGGGAGCTTGAACCTGGGTCCTCGTACACGGCAATGTGTGCATTCAACCAGGTGTGTCACCATCTGGCCCCTCAGTTCTCTTTTCTTTCAAGCCTGAGGCTCCGAAGTCCCAGGTTCAATCCCCTGCACTACCATAAAGCAGAGCTGATCAGTGCTCTGGTAAAAATAACAATAATAATAATAATAAAATAAATTTAAAAAACAGATGAAATTTGAGCTTTCACTCCTTTGGTCATTGAGTGATGATACTGGCTGGCACGCAACTTCTGGCAGTATTGTATAGGAGTGGGGAACAGGCCTTGCGACAGGTTTCAAGATTAGTTCATATTTTGGAAATGACGTACACTCATTTGCATATCAAATTATGTGCCCAGTGCCCCTGTTCTTTTATACGGGTTTTCTTTGGCAAGGATCAGTTCCTGATGGCTAGTATACAAAGTCCCCCAACTTTGTAAAAATCATCGTCATCATCATCATCAGATAAAGAGGCTGTGTAACTCACTCACATTACCAGACTTTTACCAGTCTGACTGAAATGGAAGCCAGTAGGTGAAGGATCCGGACCTACTTGTTGGATATCCCATTTCTCCCCATGTCTGGTTTAGATGCCTATTCCTGGAAATGTTTTCATTCTGGGAAGATACAACTTCAGACAATTAACAACCAACATTTGGGAAGACAGAAAAAAAGAAAAAAACCTTCCACTTCTGACTGACTGAGGGAATGGGGGTGGGTAGGACTGGGAGAAAGAAAACAACTGTCTCCTCCAGGAGCAGCAGACCGACAACTATTATAAACCGTAGAATGGCTTTTCTTGTTTAGACAACCCCCGGTCATTGTGGTCTGCCCTGAAAACCTATGCATGAACGACCTGTTGCCAGCGCATCTGGTAGTCTGCCTACGAGAAGCCCCGACTGTGAACTGCGGTCACGGGTCACGCACGAGGCCGCCCACAAGTTGTTTTGGCTTTGTTTTTAGCTGATTCTGTGTCTAGAGTGTTTCATGGGTCTAGAGTGTTTCTGAAACAATGGCTGTGAAAAAGGAAGCAGGCCTGCCCTCCTCCACAGAGCATCTCTGCCATCACAAAACAAGGACCAGGAACACAGAAAACATGCCACCCCGAGACCCAGTCAGCATTTCCCAGAGATTCAGGGAGACGCTCACAGACCCAGGGCCCACCAAAACACTGCTTTCATTTCCAGATGGGTCGGGTTGGCCAGTGGTCTGTCCATGGCTCTAAATGGAAGGACGGAGGAGCAGAAGCTAAGGAGGCCCCTGGCAGCCACCCAGACAGAGAATCTCCTCTTTAGATAGCGACGCTGGAAGAAGCCAAGCCAGGCACCCTGCCAGCCCCGGGCGGCAGAGGAGCTGAAGCAAGATGCCAGAAAAGCTAGCCAGAGGCACCCAAGGGGGCTCCACCCCGGCCCAGCCCCGGCCCTCCACCCTGCTGTTAATTAGCGGCGAATCCACTGGTGCCTGGGACTCAGCTGGAGGGGGAGAGAGGGCCCATATTCCCTGCAGAGCACTGCCCCTAACACTGGCAAGCCATCATCTTGGGCACAAGGATGGCAGTGTTCTGCAAAAGCATCCTTAGAAGCCTCCAGAAAATGAGAGCTGCGCACTGTTCTAGCTTATCAGTGGCAAAGATGGCGCTAGAGCAGCAGAATCCAGGGTCCCAGGCCTCTGCGCGTGTGAGGCCACAGAGACCTCTAGTTAGTATGTGGTTACTAGAACGCCATCGGGCTTGGCGCAACACCGCACAGGCGGTCTGTCTGTAGGGCCTGAAGCATACAGCGCGGGGCACCATCTGGGGCTTTCCGACTACTAGGGAGGGTTAGTCACCGCGGCTGAGCTAACAGGCAGAGTGGCATCGCCTCTTGGAGAAGACGTGCTGTCTAAGCACACACAGCTGTTCTCTAGGGCTTCCTAATGCTCACAGGGGGAAATTCATTCTCATCATCAAGACACACTGGTCCCGTGGCAAACTCGTGTTCAGGAATGACCTCTCCTCGGAGCGCCCCGCCGTCCTCGGAATAACCTGGGGACCAAAGATGACACATGAGAGATGCCCCAGGCTCTGTTCTTACACCCAGAGCCAGGGGCACACTCAAGGGGCCATGCGAGGCTGCTTTGCCCTGTTTATTTCCCCTAGCTTCTGAGACATGGGGGTGTGCTGCTGTCAGCTACCTGCCCACCCCAGATGCCTAAAACTTATTCTCCAGGGGCTGAATGGTGGGGCCACCTGGTAGAGCACACATACTGTATAAAGTGTCAGGGTCCAGGTTCAAGCTGGGGAAAGGTTCATGAGTAGTGAAGCAATATTTCAGGTCTCTCTCTCCCTCCCTCTCTGCCTCCCCTTTCCCTTTCAATTTCTCTGTCTCTATCCAAAATAAAATAAAATAAAATAAAAACATAAAAAAAAACACAACTTTTTCCCATTGCCCTGAATTCTCAGAGGCCAAGGGTTACTGCTGCTTGTCAGGTAAATGGCCATCTCATGCTGTGTTTAGGGTCCCCAGGGTAACAGTCAGTCCCCCTGTCAGTTCTGCATGTCCCCCCTCCACAGACACACGGCACAGGGAAGGTGCCTGCCCACCTCCAGCCTGGCACAAAGTAGGTGCCACCGTCTCCGTGGCTGCCACAGCCAGTGACAGAGTACTCGACCCACAGAGGAGCCAAGGAAGGAAAGAATCACAGTGAGGCTGTCTTCACAGGTCTCCCGCATCCTAAACGCTCACCGGGCACCGTGGAGGCCGAAGATGTGCTTGGTCTGGCTACTGTCGCCGCGTAAGACTGAGGTAATGAAGGTCTGAGGTCATTTTCTTGATTCTCCTCGGCTGTTCCTGAGCCAAGCAAGCTAATTGTAGCAATCAAGGGGGAAGGGGAGGGATTAAAAGAAAAGGGGAAAAAAAAGAGATTATCACATCTTCCGGATATTTCTTAAAGGAAGAGCCCCAGGAAGCACTTGCTAGTGTGAACAGAAGTGACCTTAAGCTACCAGGCTCAGTCCTGCCTCTCCTGTGGGGTGGGCCGCCGCCCTTCCCGCTATGCTCAGGCCAGGCCACTAAGACGAGCTCAAGGGCTCACTCTGGAGACCAAGCGAGGGGGCAGTGGAGGCTCATGAGGTCCTGTCTACGGCAGGAAGAAGGTGCCCTGCTCTGGGGCACAAACGCTGCCAGGGCCTGTTCATTTGGTGACCACCCAAGCAAGGGGCAGGGAGATGCCGCATTCTATATATTCCCACCCCGGGGGTGTGTGTGGGGGGTGGTTTGCACTCCGTCTATAGGTGCAGGCCTGGGGGAGGTGCCTTCTCCTGAGCCTGCCACAAAGCAGGCAGGTGGCACTCGAGCCCTGTCGCTACCACGGCCAGAGAAAGGAGAAGGTAAGAGCCACGGCGAGCTGCGAGCTGCGGTGCCGCGGTTCAGGACCAGGGACAGTACGGCACAGCCGGTGGTGCCTTCCGGAAAAGGGGGCCCTTTACCTGTGAGCTTTGATTAAGACACACTCTCCTCCGTCCTGAGGGTCCAGATTGTAGATGTAAAGGTGGCCGTCCAATGATGCCACCAGCAGCCTCGGCAGCTTCTGGATCCTAGGAACCCAGGGAAAGCAGGGGTTATGGTGACAGCAGAGGCGGGTGACTGGCCCAGCTTCCAGGGGCACCGGCCCCCTCACCCATTCTAGCAACTGTCTGTTCCTCCCGCCATCAACAAACCCTGAGCTCATGGACCCCACTCTGGGTCTTGGCTGTTGCTTAGACTTTTGACCCCACGGTCTATCTGGAGGAGTCTTCTTTGTTTTTTATGATTCTTGGTATTTATTTATTTATTTAAATTTTATTTATTTATTCCCTTTTGCTGCCCATTGTTGTTTTATTGTTGTAGTTATTATTATTTTTTATTTTTATTTTTATTTATTTATTCATTCTTTTTGTTGCCCTTGTTTTTTTTTATTGTTGTAGTTATTATTATTGTTATTATTGAGGTCATCGTTGTTGGCTAGGACAGAGAGAAATGGAGAGAGGAGGGGAAGACAGAGAGGGGGAGAGAAAGACAGACACCTGCAGACCTGCTTCACCGCCTGGGAAGCGACTCCCCTGCAGGTGGGGAGCCGGGGGCTCGAACCGGGATCCTTCTGCTGGTCCTTGTGCTTAGCGCCACCTGCGCTTAACCTCCTGCACTACCGCCCGACTCCCGTTGTAGTTATTATTAATGTCGTTGTTGGATAGGACAGAGAGAAATGGAGAGAGGAGGGGAAGAGAAAGACAGACACCTGCAGACCTGCTTCACCGCTTGTGAAGCGACTCCCCTGCAGGTGGGGAGCCGGGGGCTTGAACCGGGATCCTTACGCCGGTCCTTGTGCTTTGCACCATGTGCGCTTAACCACTGTGCTACCGCCCGACTCCCTATTTTTAACTTTTTTAATGTGTGTGTGTGTGTGTGGGTGTGTGTGTGTGTGTGTGTAAGAGAGAGAGAGAGAGAGAGACCAAAGCAGCACTCAGCTGTATATACTGCGAGGAACTGAGCCCAGGTTAAGTGACATCAGCCAGAAAGAGAAGGATGAATATGGAATAATCTCTCCCTCGTGGACAGAAGTTGCAAAACAAGATCAGAAGGACAAACACTAAGCAGAACTTGGACTGGAGTTGGTGTATTGCACCAAAGTCAAAGACTCTGGGGTGGGGGGAGAGTTCCGGTCCTGGAACAGGATGGCGGAGGAGGACCTAGTGGGTGAGTGTGGTAAACTACGTGTTACCTGAATAACTGAGAAATGTTACACACGTAACAACTACTGTACTGACTGTCGCCTGTAAACCATGAATTCCCCAGTAAAGAAAAAAAAAAAAAAAAAAGATACTTCCTATTCTATTCAGAACAACTAAAATTTTGTTCTGCACAAATTTAAAAAACAAAAAGGATCTAAACCCCCACAAATGCAAAGCACATGCTGAGTGTCCCCCACCCCCACCGCCACGGCCCCATTTTTCTTGCCTTTGAACATAGCAGTGTGGCTAAAACCTACCTCGGTGTGTGTGTACTGTTAACTCTGAAAAACGAAGGCCAGTCAAGACGTCGGCCCACCTGGATGGACTGCCACGTCTGCCTTTGTCCTTTGTGTGCCTCTGTCTTTTCCAGTGACAGGAAGGGAGGGAGGGAGGGAGGGAGGGAGGGAGGGAGGGAGGGAGGAAGGAAGGAAGGAGCAAAACCAGAGGCTGGAGACAGCTCACCTCGGAGGGCGCCTGCTCTGCTGTGTGTGTGTGTGTGTGTGTGTGTGTGTCGCCCAGGTGAGCTCCTGGCATGACACGTGGGGAGTACTGTGGCACTGAGGGGAAGCTTCAGTGTTGTGGTATCTCTCAGTGTCTTTGTCCCTCTGAAAAAAGAGTGGTTGAAGCCGCATGATGACAAAGGAGGAGGAAGGGGGTGGTGAGTAAAATAAGGAAGGGAGGGAGGGAGGGAAGGAGGAAGGAAGCAAAAGTGATTCATCCTCCCTGTCGGCCAGTTTTATGAAAACATTTAAAGGTACAACTTGGTTGGCAAACACCTTTCACGCTTCATGGTTCTGACAACTGACCACCCCGTAGGTATCTGAGTCTCTGCAACTGGAACTAGGGCCGTTGTACATAACCACGTGCAAATAGGCATGGTTCCAGAACAGCATTTTTGTGACCCTCCCGAGGCTTAGCCACCCCCACACACCAGCTTCAGCTGCCCTGCGAATCCAAACCAGAGTCAGACAGTTGGAGGGGCTGACGGGTCGGTCACTGCGGGGTTCTGATTCTGCTCAGCTCCCCTCAGACCACTGTCTGCCCTTGCCTACTTCTCTGTCTCTTGTGGGGGCTTGTGGATGCCATGTTTTGGGAAAACAGCTTTGCAACAAGCCTGTGCTTGTGGTGAGGGGCAGTGCCGCACGTACGTGGAGAGGGTGCAGATGTTTCTCTGCCCGGAGATGGTCAAGCGCCCGGTGGCGAAGGCCCTGTCCTGGTTCATCATGTCTGACACCTGGGCCGGGAGGTAGTTGGAAGCGGCCATGAACATCTTCCCCATGTAGCCAGTCCAGGTTGAAGGCTCCTCTGGGCGACTGGAAGAGGGGGAGGGGGATGCAGAGGTGGGGGTGAGACCTTGGCAGGCACAGAGCCGGCCGTCCACACCTCCCAAACGCTACCAGCTGTGCTCACCACAACAGGAAGGCACTGTGCCTTGGCAGAATGTCCTGCCCACCTAGAACGACTCAGGACACATTATTCTGGCTAAGCTGAAGGCACCAAGGGTCTGTCTGTTCTACCGCAGAGCCGCTGAGAAGCTGTTAAGAGGTTCCTGGCGCTCCTGCCTTCCTCCATTAAGCTAATTGGATCTGATGGTTGGCCTGATTTCTAGATTCCTAAAACGGGTGGTTGGGTAGAGGATACGAAGGGGGTAGATATCTGGACTCCAAAATCAGTAGCAGCCCCCGGCCCCTGGGGCTCACGGAAGAACAGAATGATCTTAGCAGTGAAGCTCCCCCCTCACCCGCCTCCAGGCGGACAGAGTGGACAGCTGACCTGAGGGCATGATGTTTTGGGTGGTGTTGGGTTACAACCCTGGAGCCACCAGGGACCCAGCCATTCAGGATGGAAGTGACCACTCACACTGACCCCACCGTGGAATCCCTGTGGCCAGTGAACTTCACCTCAGACCACTCCCGCCCCAAACACAGCAGAAAACCATGAGGTGCTTTGCTCAGCAGGCAAGCACGCCAAGGAACAAGTGCTCCCAGAAGCGCCTGCTGTGGTTGCTGGTGGGGTGGGGGGAACCCCCATCCTGGCAGCGGGGGCCACACAGCCTCGCTCTGGGGCTTCTTTCTCACTGTTACAAACTACTGTTGGACTCATTACTGTGGGCCTCAATGCCGGCATCTAAATTGATAGTTTCAGGCTGGGGGTATGGATCCACCTGCCGATGCCCATGTCCAGTCACAGCAATTACAGAAGCCAGAATTCCCACCTTCTGGACCCCAAAAAGAGTTTTGGTCTTTACTTCCAGTGAGGGAGAAATGATAAGGAGAAGATGACCAGCAGGCTCTGAACTCCAACTCTGTCAGGACCCGGAGAGAGAAGAGGAAAAAGAGAGGGGCATTTGGATGGAGTAAGAGGTGTGGGTGTGACTTGGAAAGGAAGAGAGATGGGGCCATAGGGGGGAAAAATGGGCAAATATGTACAAATCTAGACAGATAGTTGTAGAAATAATAGTCAACCCATATCTGCGACCTTGGGGGGACCTGCTGTAGCTTCCAGTGGAGGGACTGGGGATCCAGAATTCTGGTGGTGGGAACAGTGCAGAGTTGTAACCTTGATATCTTATAATTTTGTAAAATCAGTATTACATCACTAATAAAAATTTATAAGTAATAAAAAGAAACAAATACTCTTGATGGTTCCTTCTGGGGGAACTGCACCCATTTTGGGGGCCTACGTATCAGGAGTGCGGGCCCCGGAATTCTGAGCTGGGGAGCCCCAGGCAATACCTGTACCAGGGCCCCAGTTCAAGCTGGAGTCCCAGCTCAGATTAAAAGGAAGGAAGAAGAGACACAGGTGGATCTTCGACATGCCTCGTTAGGGGCACAGACTCCTCTGTGACCAGCAGACAGACCACCGAGGGTCTGACACTTCCCAGTTTCTTCATTTGGAAAACAAGGGCAATCCCGGTCACCTCCTTGTGAGGACTAGAGAGGTTAACATCCTTAGTGGTGCCTAGCGCGGTGACCAGCACCAGCACCAGCACCCGTGGTGTCCGAGAGGCTGGTGGACAAAGCCTGTGGGGGTGGTGGCCACAGCGACGGGTTCTGAGGGCAGCTGTAACTCAGACACGGATACAGACGAGTGCAGCCCTGAGGGGGAAAGTCGCGGTGGCCCATCGAGGGAGGGTAGGTGGTGGATGGACAGCAAGTATGTGCCAAGCGGAACCTGGAATATCGGACAGGATTTCCCTGGGCAGATGACCCCCCCAATGTGTCCTGGAGCCCCAATTCTCCAGAGCCCTGCTCCACTAGGGAAAGAGAGAGGCAGGCTGGGAGTATGGATCCACCTGTCAATGCCCATGTCGAACAGGGAAGCAATTACAGAAGCCAGACCTTCCACCTTCTGCATCTCACGATGACCTTGGGACCATACTCCCAGAGGGATAAAGAATAGGAAAGCTATCAGGAGAGGGGATGGGATACGGAACTCTGGTGGTGGGAATTGTACCCCTCTTATCCTATGGTCTTGTCAGTGTTCCCATTTAATAAATAAATAATAATAAAAACAATATTGGACAGGGGGTGTGCAGGCTTTATCTCCAAGGTCAAAGGGGGTACCAGCTTCTGAGAAGAGAGAGTCGTTACCAGTACAACACTCTGAGGAGAAGAATTCAGCAAGAAGATGTAGGATGGATTGGCAGAGAGAGACTGCAAGTGTGAGACCAAAGGCAGGAGAGATGGGTCAGACTTGGATGTGAAAGACTCAGTTAAGGGCAATGGGCAGAAAATGGGGATCTGGGGCTGGGGTGGGGTGGCAGTGAATGTGAGTGTCACCAGGGCCACAGGAACAACTAGGAAGAAAGGTTTTTTTATTATTATTAAAATTGGTTTTTCTTTTTTTTTTTTGCCTCCAGGGTTATTGCTGGGGCTCAGTGCCTGCACTGTGAATCCACTGCTCCTGGAGGCCATTTTTTCCCTTTTGTTGTCCTTGTTGTTTATTGTTGTTATTGTTGTTATTGTTGTCGTTGTTGTTGGAGAGGACAGAGAGAAATGGAGAGAGGAGGGGAAGACAAAGAGGGGGAGAGAAAGATAGACACCTGCAGACCAGCTTCACCGCCTGTGAAGCGACCCCCCTGCAGGTGGGGATATTTTCTTTATTTATAAGATAAGAGACAGAAATCAAGAGGGAAGGGGGAGATAGAGGGAAAGAGAGACAGAGAGACACCTGCAGCCCTGCTTCACCACGCGTAAAGCTTTCCCCCTGCAGGTGGGGACTGAAGGCTTGAACCCAGGTCCTTGTGCATTGTACCATGTGCGTGCTCAGTCAGCTGTACCACCATCCAGGCCCCATGAGTCCCTCATTGTCCATGGTCACCAACAGAGGCGAGAGGGCCCATTGAGGGCTTGCCCACAAATGGCATTTCCCATCTCCGGTGGCAGTGAGAAGCTCAGACAGAGATGGGCCTGAAGTGTGTCTGGGACCCCTCAGCCCCAGGCCCTCCAGGACTCCAGTCAGGAAGAGATGCGATGCTGAAGCTTCAGAAGAAAGCAGGGCTTTAGTGAGATAGAAAAATCCAGAAAGAAGATAGGACCTTTGGGGGCAGGAGGGAACGTGAAGAGTGAGAAGGACCTCAGGGTAAAAGATGAGCTCTGGGGACGCAGGCGCAGGGGCTGAAGGGCGACCGAGAGGAAGGAGCCCTGCAGAGGAAGAGCACGACACTAGCCTGTGGGGAGAAGCCAAGACTGGGGGGCAGGGGAACCCCAGCACTCAGGGAGAGGGGGCTGGCGTCCTCAGATGGTGCTTCAGAAGGACGGGTGGAAACCCCGTGCCCTGTGTTCTGCTGCTAGACACTGCCGCCTACATCAGGGAGGCCGCAAGCTGTCACACTGACAGATCCTCCTATTACACCAGGGAGGCCAAGCACTCACGGGAGGCTGATGGTCGACACGTCACCATTCCTGACACCACTGGGTGTCAGGCGGCACCAAATGCCTCAGGTCTAGGGCCTCATCTGTTCCTCACAATAAGCCCGAACGGTGCACAGGACCATGTATGTTTTACAGAAGGGGAAACCAGAGTCCAGAACAATGAAATGATCTGCCCCAGGCCTCATGGTTTACAAGGGGAACAGCCCCTTGAAGGCACAAACGCAGGCAAGCGTCCCCAGATGCTGTGTTCCTATGCATTTCACCGCCCACACTACCCAGACTGCTCACATGTGCCTACCAAGGGAGGAAAGGCATCCCCAAGCCGAGCGAGTTGGGTGGCATTCCACGGGAAGCAGTCACTTCTGCAGTGGTTGGCAGTGGTTGGCAGGAAGAGATAGTCAGGGCCCAGCTCCTCTGGTCTAACCAACACTGCGCTCCCGGCAGTGCTTACCTGTTTGTGAGGTGTTCCAGCTTGAAGATATGCACCGTCTCCGTGTTGCTAGAGGCACAGAGGAACTGGGAGTCCATGCTGAACGCCAACGAGCTGATCGTCACATACCTAGAAGCGTGGTGATGTTGTAGACGTGAGCCAGCGCCTCACAGCTCAAACACATCAGCTCAGTGAGAAGACAAGCATGCCTGGGTACCCTAGATGTGTCCTGAAGCCCACTGAGCACCGTGTTCATATTCCTGTCTGGCAGCCCGTGCCTCAGACGGTGCTAAACTGCTGTAGCGTCAGGCAAGCAGGAACCAAACATGGCTTCCGTGGTCACCTTGGAGGCTGTTCTGTGCTCAAATCTAGTTGCTAAGCCTGCAGCCCCGGGAGCCCAGACCATTATACTCGGCATGCTCTTTCTTGCCGTGGAAGGTAACTGGAGCTGCCGTCTAGGTTATGACTCCCTGGGTGATTTCCCCTTTGTCCACTGCGCACATCAGAAAGCATCCATGGTGCCTGGGCTCTTTATCAAAGGAGCAGCCCAAGACGTTGGGGATTTATTTGTGCACTAAGTTAGCGGCCTGGAGTAAAGCAGGTCGACTTCCTGCCTGGGTGAGGAAGGTACATGCTTTCTCCAGGAAGTGGCCCACAGTCTCTCTCTGCAGGACTCTTGTGGGTACTTCCTAGGGGGTCGTTATTTATTTATTTATTTATTTATTTAATTTTTTGCCTCCAGGGCTATTGCTGGGGCTCGGTGCCTGCACTATGGAACCCACTGCTCCTGGAGGCCATTTTTCCCCCATTTGCTGACCTTGTTGTTGTTACTGTTGCCATTGATGTTGTTGTTGGCTAGGACAGAGAGACATGGAGAGAGGAGGAGAAGACAAAGAGGGGGAGATAAAGATAGACACCTGCAGACCTGCTTCACCACTTGTGAAGCGACCCCCCCTGCCAGGGGCTCCCACCAGAATCCTTATGCCAGTCCTTGCGCTTTGCACCATGTGTGCTTAACCCACGGCGCTACTGCCCAGCCCTCTTCCCAGTGGGCTTTTACACAAACACCCACCTTTTCATTCCTCTCCGGAACTCATAGAGCTTTTGCCCCTCTGGTACAGAGAAGACTCGGATGACGGTGCCCTGGAACAGAAAGCGGGGGGGGGGGGGGGGGGGGCGGGGGGGCGGGGGTCGTCTTGCCATTCATGGGGTCACACAGAGATGTCCCCTTAGAGAGAAGCTCATCTTACAGAACTTGAACCTCTGTATCTGAGGAGGAAGGAGCTCGGAGGCTTTCCTGTTTGCCTCTGTCTGTGAGCTTTATAGCCAACTCTCAGAATGTGCACAGACCGTGTATCCTGCCCCACCCGAGATGAAGGCTCAAAGTGAGCCCTGACAAGGAACATTTAGTCTCTGCCTATTAAGACAGATTTGTTTTTGGACCCTCAAGACGAGGTCCAGAGCGGGAGCCCTAACATGTGCCAAACTGAGACTCTGGTTCTTTTTTTCCCCCTCATTCTCTCATAAGCAAATAATTCTTGAACTTTATTTATTTATTTGCCTCCAGGATTATCGCTGGGGCTCAGTGCCTGCACTACAAATCGAATCCACTGCTCCTGGAGGCTATTTTTCCCATTTTGTTGCCCTTGTTGTTTATCGTTACTGTTATTATTGTTGTTATTGCTGTCGTTGTTGGCTATGACAGAGAGAAATGGAGAGAGGAGGGGAAGACAGAGAGAGGGGGAGAGAAAGATAGACACCTGCAGACCTGCCTCACTGTCTGTGAAGTGACTCCCCTGCAGGTGGGGAGCCGGGGGCTCGAACCGGGATCTTTATGCCAGTCCTTGCGCTTCACGCCAGCTGCTACCGCCCAGCCCTCGTAAATAATTTTTTTATTATTGGACCAGCCCCCTATTTTTTTTAAAGTGTGATATGAGTGGTTCAGTGATTAAAGTACTGGACCCTTGGTATGAGGTCTCAAGTTTGATCCCAAGCACTGCACAAGCCAAAATGACTCACTGGTTCTCTTATAAAATAAAGTAAAATAAAATAAATCTGTTTCCCATGGCATTTGAAACCCAACAAGGTCACCTTTGTTGACTTGTCTGGTTCAGAAAAGATCAGTTTTTCCTGCCAAAGAGCAGAGCACTTGTCTGAGCGCCATGCTTATAACATACGGGGTCCTTCCTGAACACGCCCGATCAAGTCTGATCTCGGAAGCTAAGCAGGGTCGGGCCTGGTTAGTACTTGGATGGGAGATACAGGGTCCCTCAGTACCCATGGATATGCTGTGCCTGTGCATTTCTGAGCAAGACCCCGAGATCTGTGCAGAGTGTTTTGTACCCTGCACAGCACAGTCCTTTGACCTGTTGGATGACTAAGCACACGCATACACCACAGGAGGGGATCAGGAACCCCACCTCTGGAGTGACTCCTGAGCAGGCCCGGGGCTGGTCTTCCACATTTCACCTGCACTCCCGGGAGGGAGCTACCCTCTGAGAGCAGAAGGCCTGGGGGCCACTGGGCAGACACTCACTTTCTCAGAAGCACTGGCGAGTTTGGAGCCCAAGGAGTTGAAGGCAATGGCGGCCAACATCCCTTCGTGGGCAGCAATCGTGCAGACTGATTTCTGGGGGTGAGAAGGGACGATGGCTGTAGATGGGTGACCAGGAAGAGGGGCGAGAAGACCTATGTCTGTCTCTTTCCTCTTTCCTTCAAGACATTCCACTCCCACCTTACTTACTGTGTTTCCTGCCTCTTCCCACCTTTGAGAAGACCAACCACGTGTCTGAATCGGACCAATGGCGTGGGTGCCCTGCCTGCCTGCATGTTTAGGGGGCCCTCACACGGCCACCTTGCCCCCTTTTCGGGAAGCCGCAGAGAGCAGAGGGCAGGAAGTGGGAAGCGGGAGTGGGCTGAGACGCAGAGCAGCACAACACACTCCGTTCAGCGGTGGGCTGCGGTTGGTAGCGGTTCCCACCGCTCCATGGCCTTGGCCTGACCCACTGCCTGGCAAGTAACACGGACTATCACCAGCGCCTTCTCCTGCACACCCAACTGCTGTGGGCAGAAGAGGCTCTGCCAGAGTCACTTCCATCTCCACACCCCACCTCGGCCCCAGAGGATCTACTGATCTCAGCCGGTGATGATACAGCCAGTGGGGAACCGTTCCACCTACCAGGGAGTGTCCATCGTAAAGCACGATCTCGCCGGTAGTCTGACTCCCAGGGTAGGCCACGTAGGAATTGGAATGATTGATAGAGAGGGCACACAGACCTGGCAAAGGATAAGCAGAGGGTGATAAGAAGTGTGGGCAGGACAGACAGGACTTGCCTGGAAAGGGCATCTGGCAATAGCACAACTACAGTGCCACCCGCTGGCCGGGGGAGGAATGACTCTGTAGACCTCCACTTCCAATAGGTTGTTGTAATCCAAAGGATGCCAAAGGTAAAATTCACCAGGGAAGAAAGCAAGCCTTCGTGAGCTGATGGAGGATGCCTTCCCCACCGGCTCATGTTTCTGGTCAGTGGAGGTGGTCTTCTTCACATTTTACCCCAGGGCTCTGACAAAGCATCTGTTTCTCTCCCAATGCCGTTATTCCCCAAGGCTGTGAGAAAGTGCCCTTGGAGCTGAAATATATCTTCCTGCTGGGAGAGGTCAGGGTGCGACTTACTGTAGGTGACTAAATATAGCTGGCCGGCCCTCTCAAGACAGAGATCCTGAGGTTGGGAGACAGGGCGTGAGGAGCGAGGAGATCCTATTTTGAAATTGTTCGTTCATCACTGAGCCAAATGTCCCCCTGCAGCCCTGGTGGGAGCTCCCCAAAGGGAGAAGTTCACTTGAGGGGTTCACCTGTATTTTGAGATCTCTAAAATGTGGAATTGGGATTAAGAGAAACCAAAGGACAGATTAGACCAAGGTCCCAGGATTCCAACTCTATAATGACTTTATACTTAGAGCATTACAGAAATGGGCCTTGGGGGGGAAATTCTAGAAGGAGTGAATTTTCACTCACTCCTGCCTAACAGTAGTAGATTTACCTGGAGTCCAAAAGACATTTATCAAGAGAAGTAACTGCTGGGGGCTGGGCTGGGCAGGGTGGTGGTGCACCTGGTTGAGTGTGCATGGTTTTTGTTGTTGTTGGCTTTTGTTTTTGCCTCTAGGGTTATTGCTGGGGGCTCGGTGCCTGCACTACTAATCCACCGCTCCTGGAGGCCATTTTTCCTATTGTGTTGCCCTTGTTGTTGTTGTTATTGTTGCCATTGTTTTTGTTGCGGTTGGATAGGACAGAGAGAAATGGAGAGAGGAGGGGAAGACAGGGGGTTAGACAGACAATTGCAGACCTATTTCACCAGCTGTGAAGCAGCTCCCCTGCAGGTGGGGAGCCGGGAGCTCGAACCTTATGCCGGTCCTTGTGCTTTGCGCCACGTGTGCTTAACCCGCTGCGCTACCGCCTGGCCCCCTAAGTGTGCATGTTAGTATGCACAGGGACCTGATTTCAGTGAAGGGCAGTGGCAGGGATCAACCATGAGATCTCATGCTCACCAGTCTTGTGCTCTACCACTGTACTCTCTTCCCGACTCTGGTTACACACACCTTTGAACATACCAAAAGCTACTGAATCGTGCAGTTTGAAGGGATGCATCACAGCATGAAAATTTGACCTCAGTGATGCTACTGGGGTTGGGGGAGGTGATGTTTTCAGAATATTGGTTTAGGGGGATGGGTGGGGACACACCCAGTTAAGCATACATAGTACTAAGTGCAAAGATTCACACAAAGATCTGGGTTCAATCCCCAGCTCCCCACCCACAGGGAGGACATTTCACAACTTGGAGTGGTAAAGCCCCAGTGATGAAGAAAACCAGTATTTTTAGACTATGCCATCCAATGAACGCATGGGAAGGCATCTCAAAGACTCTGTACTGTTCCAAACGAGGGCCACACACCCTGCTTGTATTACCAGCTGCAGACAGACTTCTCTGTGGGAGAAAAAAAACAGCCCGTGGTTCCATTAGGACGGTCCAGTGGGGTACAGATGGCTCCAGTGGTCTCAAAAGGCTGTGAGATCTGCTGAACACCCCTGTTACACAATTAGGGGAGAACTTCTCTGGAGACTTCCACCCTTGGCTGTTCGGTGCAGGGACTGCTGTGCTGGCAGGAAATTAACTCTCAGCCCCTGGCTGGTCACACTGTTAAGAGGAAACAGCCTGCAATCTTTGACACAACAGGAATAGGCAAGGCACAGACGCACACAAAAGGAAGGAAATTTCCAGCCACCCAAGACACTGAGTGCAAAGCAATGGTGGAAACACATCTTGGCTGCTGGGTGCTGGTGAAAACACATTCAGACATAGTGTGCTCAAGACAAGGATGTAAATGACTCTGTTTCCCCCTGGGTGCCAGGAAGGAATTTTTAAAATTAAGAATCAATTTCCGTCTTCTGTTTTCACATAGGAAATAAAGGAGAATCAGAGCAAATGACACATCCTCCGGACCAGAGGATTTTTGGGTCATTGGAACAGTTGTGATTTTTTTTTTTTTTTTAACCAGAGCCCTGATCAGCTCTGGTTTATGGTGGTGTGGGGGACTGAACCTGAGACTTCGGAGCCTCAGGCATAAGGGTATAACCATTTTGCATAACCATTACGCTATCTAGCCCCATATATATATTTGACTCCAGGTTATCAGTGGGGCTCAGTGCCTGCACTACAAATCCACTGCTCCTGAAGGGCATTTTTTCCACTGTTATTATTGCTGTTATTGTTATTATTGCTATTGCTGCTGCTGTTGTTGGATAGGACAGAGAATTCAAAAGAGAAGGGGAAGACAGAGAGGGGGAGAGAAAGACAGACACCTGCAGACCTGTTTTACCGCCTGTGAAGCGACTCCCCTGCAGGTGGGGAGCCAGGGGACTCAAACCAGGATCCTTATGCCGGTCCTTGCGCTTTGCACCATGAGTGCTTAATCCGTTGTGCTACCACCTGGCTCTCATTTTTCTGTACTTTTTTTTTAATGCAAAAATGCATCATGACCTTTGAGATGGCCTTGTTGCTTTGGTGTGATTCTGGCTGGGGTGGGAGGTGGGAGGTAGGGGAGCCCAGCCAACCGCTTTGGTTTCTGATCCTGGTGATCATTCTTGGAGCGAACAGAACCATCTCACTCCACTAAAACAGAAAGAGCACAGTGGAAACTGAGAGGAAAAGGACAAATTTCAGGATTTGAAAAGGCTTGCACTCTCTCTAGAGAATGCCCAAGTGTAATAGGACACACCTGGGTTCTTCAACCTGTCTCCGGGTTCCTTCTGGGCAATGTTCTGTCTGTCAGTGTTCTGAGCTCATCTGTTATGTTTCCCACCATTTCTAGATTTTTGTTTTTTTTAGTTTTAATCTCTCTCTCTCTCTTTCCCCCTGGGGCTCAGTGCCTGCTCCTGGTGGCCATGTTTTCCATTTTGTTGTTGTTGTTTCTGATGTTAGATAAGACAGAGAGAAATGGAGAGAGGAGGGGAAGACATAGAGGGAGAGAGAAAGACAGACACCTGCAGACCTGCCTCACTGCCTGTGAAGCGACCCCCCTGTGTGGAGCTGAGGGCATGAACTGGGATCTTATGCTGGTCCTTGCGCTTTGCACTGTGTGTACTTAACCCGCTGCGCTACTGCCCACCCCCTTTAATTTCTCTTTTATTTTGTTTTGGTATTTGATAGGACAGAGAGAAATTAAGAAGGGAGGGGGAGACAGAGAGGCAGAGAGACACCTGCAGCCTTGTCTCCCTGCTTGTGAAGCTTCCCCCTGCAGATGGAGACAGGGGGCTCCAATCCTGGTCCCTGAGTGTGGTAACTTGTGTGCTCAACCAAGCGTGCCGTCACTCGGGTCCTGTTCCTAATTTTTTTTCTGGCAGTGAAAAATCATTGTCCTTGTGGCTGGGAAATGCTCTAGGCAGAGTGCAGGACTAGCATCTGTGTAGCCTTGAGATCAATTCCTAGCACCATCTATGGGGGGGGTGCTTCCCTCCCCACCCCACCCCCCGCCAGCGCTGCTCAGTTCTGGCTTATGGTGGTGCGGGGGACTGAACCTGGGACTTTGGAACCTCAGGCTTGAGAATCTCTTTGCATAACCACTGTGCTATCTACCCCCACCCGATGGGGGAGGATGCTTTTGTCTATCTCTCTTTCACTAGATAAATCTTTTAGATTTTCTCTCTAAATGATATATATTCTGGCTAACAAGAAAGTACCAACAGTGTCCCACACATTTAAAACTTCCTATCTCCCTATTTAAATCCTGCATATTTTTATTTACTTATTCATTTGTGGACTAGGACAGAGAGTAATTGAGAGGGGAGAGGCCATAGGGAGACAAAGAGGCTGATAGCTTGAAGTATGATTTCACCACTCATGAAGCCTCCCCTCCACCCTTCGCAGGTGGGGACTTCAGGGCTTGAACCCAGGTCCTCGTGCATGGTAGTGTGTGCTAAACAGGGCTGGGCAGTGATGGACTTGGCTGGGCACGCACATTACCTACACGCATAATCGCACCACTGCTCAGCCCCCAGTATAAACCTTGAAAAGGAAGGCGACTGTTAAGCTTTCCAAGTTAAGAGAAATTGCTAAAAATGGGGAAAACTCTCACTTTTCCCAGGAAGGGTCGTCCAAGGCCAGCGCTGTCCCCTGATCTGCACCAGCCCCATGTGCCTGCGAGGTGAGGGAGGCTGGTTGGTGTGCCAGCCGGCGAGTCCCTTCACTGGAGAGGGAGGGCACTGGCTGCCTGAGCAAAAACGGTTTCTAGTAGTATTCGTTTCCCCCAGCATGTCCCCTGCCCACACCCATCAAGGCCCAGCGCACACCTCCTGCTCCCCACTGGATTGACCCCCCTCCCCCAGCATGAATCCAGCCCCATCAGAAGTCGCCTAGGGGGGAGCTGGGCGGTAGCACAGCTCCCCACCTGCAGGGGAGTCGCTTCACAGGCGGTGAAGCAGGCCTACAGGTGTCTGTCTTTCTCTCCCCCTCTCTGTCTTCCCCTCCTCTCTCCATTTCTCTCTGTCCTATCCAACAACGACGACATCAATATCAACAACAATAAAAACAACAAGGGCAATAAAAGGGAATAAATAAATAAATAAATAAATATTTAAAAAAAGAAGTCCCCTAGGGGGTCCCCATCCTACAAAGACTCCCAGAGCACGTGCCCAACATGTCACATGCAGTAGGCATGGGGTTAGTGTGGCTGGTGCGTGGTTGCCAAATCTACAATTGCCAGTGTCTGTGATGCTGGTCTCTCTTCAGTATCTGCTTGTCTATATTAATTCAACTTCCGTTCCTAAAAGAGTAGACTTGTCCCTGTAACTCTTCCTCTGACTACCCTCCGTTGTGTGCGACACACTTTAGTTATTATCTCACCGCCCTCTACAACAGCCTCAGTGGCTTTGCTTTTTAAATTAATTTTTATTATTTATTTATTTTTATTTATTTCCCCTTTTGTTGTCCTTGTTGTTTTATCATTGTGGTTATTATTATTGTTGTTGTTGTTGGATAGGACAGAGAGAAATGGAGAGAGGAGGGGAAGACAGAGAAGGGGAGAGAAAGACACCTGCAGACCTGCTTCACCGCTTGTGAAGTGACTCCCCTGCAGGTGGGGAGCCGGGGCCTCAAACCGGGATCCTTACGCTGGTCCTTGCACTTCGCACCACATACGCTTAACCTGCTGTGCTACCGCCCAACTCCCTATTAGTATTATTATTTTAAATATTTATTTATCCCCTTTTGTTGCCTTTGTTTTGTTGTAGTTATTATTGTTGTTGTTATTGATGTCATTATTGTTGGATAAAACAGAGAGAAATGGAGAGAGGAGGGGAAGACAGAGAGGGGGAGAGAAAGACAGACACCTGCAGACCTGCTTTACTGCCTGTGAAGCAACTCCCCTGCAGGTGGGGAGCCGGGGGCTTGAGCCAGGATCCTTAATTTGGTCTTTGTGCTTCGCAACACGTACGCTTAACCTGCTTAACTCCTTATTATTATTATTATTATCTTAAATATTTATTCTCTTCTGTTGCCTTTGTTTTATTGTTGTAGTGATTATTGTTGTTGTTATTCATGTCATCATTGTTGGATAAAACAGAGAAATGGAGAGAGGAGGGGAAGACAGAGAGGGGGAGAGAAAGATAGACACCTGCAGACCTGCTTCACCACTTGTGAAGTGACTCCCCTGCAGGTGGGGAGCCGGGGGCACGAACTGGGACCCTTATGCCGGTCCTTGTGCTTTGCACCGCCTGCACTTAACCCGCTGTGCTACTGCCCGACTTCCCCTATTATTATTATTTTACCAGAGCTCTGCTCAGCTCTGGCTGATGGTGGTGTGGGGGATTGAACCTGGGACTTTGGAGTCTCGGGGATGAGAGTCTATTTGCATAACCATTATGCTATCTACCACCAACTTTCAAAAAAAAATTTTAAACTAGGTTTATTTATTATTTGATAGGCCAGACATTGAGAGGAGAAGGAGGATAGAGAGGGGAAAGAGACAGAGAGACACCTGCAGCCCTGCATCACCACTCGTGAAGTTTCCCCCTGCAGGTGGGGGACGGGGGTTTTGAACTGAGGTCTTGGCACAAGTGCGCCACCACCCAGTCTGTGTAGCTTTGCTCTTTTAAAAGAACACCTTATTATGGCTGAATTTCTACGTGCTGAGGTCAGCAGCAAAGAACCACTGTAGCACTGGGAGGAAAAAGAGGAAGTAAAGTAAAATGGGTAAAAAGAAAGATTATTATAAAGAAGAAAGAAAGAAAGAAAGAAAGAAAGAAAGAAAGAAAGAAAGAAAGAAAGAAAGAGAGAAAGAAAGGTTACATATATAGTCAAGTATTTATGACCTTGGGAGAACTGTGGGGGTTGCCACTGGAGGGAAAGGGACAATAGGACTTTGGTGGTGGGAGCGGTATAGACTATTACCCCTATTATTTTATAATATTGTAAACCACTAACATAATAATAATAATGAAAAAATAGACCTGGGAAGAGAGAGAGAGGGAGAACCAGGCGGTGTTGCACCTGGCTAAGTGCTCACGTTACAGAGCACAGGGACCCAGGTTCAGCCCCTGGTCCCCACCTGCAGGTGCAATACCGCCTAGTGGTGTTAGTGGTGGAGCAGGGCTGCAGGTGTCTCTCTTTTTCTTGTTTTTTGTTTGTTTGGTTTGTTTGTTTTTGACCGGAGCACTGCTCAGCTCTGGTTTATGGTGGTGCAGGGGACTGAACCTGGGACTTTGGAGCCTCAGGCACGAGCGTCTCTTTGTATAACTACACTGTGCTACCTATATCCACTTCTCTCCCTATCTCCCCCTTCCTCTCAATTTCACTCTGTCTCAATCTAATAAATAAATAAAATATTTTCAAAGAGAGAGAGAGAAAGACAGAGAGAGATGAACTAAAGTGTCCCTCTGGCATATGGGACGCTGACTGATTCTAGGATTTCCTGCACGTAAGTTCGGTGCACTGCCCTGGGTACTGGTTCACTTCTTCCTTTTTGTTTTTTTTAATTTCTTTATTGGAGGATTAATGGTTTACAGTTGACAGTAAAATACAATAGTCTGTACATGCGTAACATTTCCCAGTTTTCCACATAACAATACAACCCCCACTAGGTCCTCTGCTGTCATGGTCCAGGACCTGAACCCTCCCCTACCCCTCACCCCAGAGTCTTTTACTTTGGTGCAATACACCAACTCCAGCCCAAGTTCTGCTGTGTGTTTTCTCTTCTGATCTTGTTTTTCAACTTCTATGAGTGAGATCATCCCATATTCATCCTTCTTTCTGGCTGATCTCACTTAACATGATTCCTTCAAGCTCCATCCAAGATGGGGTGAAGAAGGTGAATGCACCATTTTTAATACCTGAGTAGTCTTCCATTGTATATATAGACCACAACTTACTCAGCTACTCATCTGTTGTTGGACACCTGGATTGCTTCCAGGTTTTGGCTATTACAACTTGTGCTGCTGTGTTCAGCGGGGAAGCAATTCCAGAAGCCAGACCTTCCACCTTCTGCATCCCACAATGACCCTGGGTCCATACTCCCAGAGGGATAAAGAATAGATAGGAAAGCTATCAGGGGAGGGGATGGGATATAGAGATCTGGTGGTGGGAATTATGTGGAGTTGTACCCCTCCTATCCTACAGTTTTGTTAATGTCTCCTTTTTAAAATAAATAAATAAATAAACAAACTTGTGCTGTTATGAACATAGGTATACTGTGGTTCACTTTTTTTCCCTTGCCTCCAGGGTTATT